>NC_090726.1:88634053-88639053 GCF_036898095.1 Palaemon carinicauda | reverse complement strand
ATTATTCTCATGGGTTGGGGGGGCCGGCCTCTAGCGCCGCCAGAGTTGTCAACTAGATAAAAATTCAGGGGGCAAATCTTGATTTCAGGCAACACTCTCAGCTGCTCCGCCCACCCACCATTCTCTGAAATAAATAAAGATGAAAATTTAGGCTGGCGTTTTCAAGAACATCCAAAACACGTGGCAAATATAAGAATTGCATATTTTCTCACAAACATGATGCAATACCTCATAAAAATATAAAAAAAGATTTACATAAGTTCTTATTCATAACTCGTATGGATCATATAGCACTCCTAAAAAGATTACGTAAGACTTTGTAACACAATACGTGAAATAAAAAGTTAATTTTTAAAAATAACGTAAATTTACATATACTGACCTGAATGAAGAATACAAATAAATTAACAATGAAATTATTATGTAATTCACATAACAAACTTATACTTACATGAGAGGAACTCATCTCAAGAGTAGATTATTCACCTCTTCAGTGCACATATGAACACACAAATAAAATACCTGATTAACTTATTTACTCTACACTAGACCAGTTTGTAAGAGTATGTATGTACAGTATATATATACATATATATATATATATATATTATGGTCTCTCGTGGCATGGTTGGTTTCGACCTGGCCTTTCATTGGAAGGGGCTAGCGTTCGATCCCAAGTATGAGGTAGAAATTTATTTCTATTTGAACACGATGTTGTGTTGATATTTATCCATATATATATATATATATATATATATATATATATATATATATATTTATATATAATTTATATAGGTAGGTAGATAGATATATATATATATATATATATATATATATATATATATATATATATATATATATATATATATATATATATATATATATATATATATATATTTGGGCTCAAGCCATGTCGTCCTGATGGAAGTTCCTAAGGTAGCTTCCAAAGGGATATATTATACTACAGTGATATTCCCAGAGAATTAACCTTCAGGTTCCATAATTCTAACTGTTGGAGCGAATATCCTTAAAATTTTCTCAAGGATATCGCATAATATCAGAGGACGCATTCTTGACACGCCACATAGCCATCTGCACCCCTAATAGCGTTTACACTTCGAGGGGGACATGGCAAAAGAATAGAAGGGAGTCCGTAACAAGGTTACCCCCGTTCCCGTACTACTATTGACCACCACCCTAGCACCATTCCCACGATGGCGGACATTCCTAATTTTGTAGCAATTTCGCTCCGTGGTGTTCCCTGTTGATCTAACTTTTTCGATCTATTTTCATGGATTTTATTATGCATTCTCCAACTTCTTTTGCCTTCGGAAAGTTGAGTATTGGGTCTTTACAATGAATAATTTTTAGCTCCCTTTTCACCGTGAAATTTGAGTAATTTATTGTGTTTAGAACTAGGTTGTACCGGAGGGGCTATGAGCGCTGTCGTTCGTTGGGCATGTTATTTAGTTAGCAGAACGACTTCCTGGTTTTTAAATAGCATCATATATCATTAATTAATTATTTAATTATGTTAGTTATTTAGGCAATATATTCTTGTAAAGATATTTACATTGTGCATATTTTTTCCTTTCCATGTCGATTGTATAGTTAGAGTCTCGGAGAGTGAGGTAACCGAGATCTCGTCTCGCCTAGGTAACCTAACATAGGCGTGTTATTATATGTTTAGACATTCCCCGGTTACCCTTTTGTATGGTGATTTCAATTATGCAGAGATGGGTATCTCTTTAAATTGGATGAAACTTTACACCTCTCAAAAAAGGGAGATTTAAGGGTAATCCCTCTGAGTGTAGCCTCAGGCTACAAGCTTAGCGGGTCGGCCTCGAATTTTTAATTCAGGCATGACTTTCCTACGGTTTTTTCTACCCTTCCCCTGTAACCGCAGATGCAGGTTTTTGGGGTTTTGGCCAGAATCTCAGAGTATTTAGTCTGTGGTCGGTAGCTACCTGGCAAGATGAATAGAATTCTTTTGCTACGTTAGGCTACCGACATAGGAGGCTAGACCTCCCTAGGCCACTCCTGAAGGGTCTGTACGATATGACCCTTCTTCCTGTGACCTAGCAGACTAGTCCTGTGTTAGTGGACCCTAGGCTGAGGAATAGAATTCTTCTAATGCTTAGGGGACACTGGCACTACAACCCCGTTTCCTTACCATTAGAGGTGGTGGCGAAGGTGCTACCAACCTCTTAATCGTATTAATCTAACCCTAGGCTAAGGAATAGAATTCTTTAGCCACATGGGATAGTTCTAATACAGGAACGGAGTTTGTTAGGTGGGGCAGGACAGGCTACAGCCGGCTCCTGCTGTACCTTTCACAGGACCCTCTTTTCCCTTCCCTTCTATCCCTTTATGTTGGCGAATCCCGGCAACCTTAATGTTGCCGGTGGGTTGCCGGGATCGGCAGTCTTAACATCTGTCGGCCGGCAGAAATGACAGCTGTGAGTTGCCGGCCATATTAGTTGCCGGCCGGCAGTAAAGACTACTGCCGGCCGGCAGTCATGGCTACTGCCAGCCGGCAGTCAGGGCTACTGCCGGCTGGCAGTCATGGTTACTGCTGGTAGGCAACTAGGGTAGCTGCTGGACATATTGGCTGTAAGTGGGAAGTCCCTTCTGTTTACAAAGGTTCTTCAATTCTTTTTTGAACTGCTAGCAACAGTGGCTACTGCCGGGGTGCTGCCTACTAGGCCGGCACAGAATGGTGCCTACTCAACCGGCAGCACGCCGACTGTACTGATACTGCCGGCCGGCAGTACTGGCCAGCGGTGCCGGCCGGCAAGGTTTAGACAGATCCTTGCCAGCAAGAGTACTGTAGCTGGATGGAAACTTGAATTTTATATTCTCCCCTTCCATTTGAACCTTCTCTCTGGAGAAGGTAGTAAAAGTAGACTTTTACATCCCTTTTACTGTATATATATATATACAGTATTAGGTAGCCTGTTCTCCATGCTATCTCTCTTTCTTTTAGCTAGAAAGCTAGATGTGCTAGCATTAGCTAGCTATGCCGACGACATGCTGGCTGAACTACAGTATATGTTTATACAGGTAGTTAGTATTTTTGCAGTATAGGATATACTGCAAATAGAAAGCTTTTGTATATTTTATACTAGTAGTGTTTTCCAATGTATTTGAAAATCCTACCCAAATATTTGTGGAACCCAATCTCATTTTGAAAGAATTTAATTCTTCAATATTCTGATTAGAAATCAGTCTTCAGATTACCCTGCAATATTAAAATTTTAAGGACTGGAGGTTACACTCCTAACCCTTAAAGGGCAGAGCCCTTATCCTCGAGTCTCCATGATTAGGAAACTCTATGTTTTAATTTTGTAAGGGGGGTCACAGCAAATAAGTTGTGTGGGATATATACAAATACAGTATATGTCTTTCCTTTCCCCAGTCCAGTTGGCACCATGCCAGCTGGACCGTACAGTCAGTTGCTTACCAGAAAGGCAACACATTGGCTGGCTCATACTATATATAATTATATAGTAGCCAGTATATTGCAATATAGTGCATACTGCAAATAGAAAACTATAGTATGATTATAGAGTAACTATTTCTAGCCTATCTTGGGTATCCTCATGCGAGCTTATGCTGCAGCTGCTCTTTCATTGAAGGAATAGTGTTTCTTCGTTAAGTTGATTGAGAAATTAGCCTTCCGTACCCCACAGTATTTAGTATGAAAGGGACAGTGAAGTATACACTTTCCTATCCCTAGGGGTTAGAAAACCCCCTTTTTCAGTTGGAATTCCTTCAAAAAGGAAATTCCTAACATTTAATACTGAGGGGAGGTACCAGCATTTGCTTGCAAGGGATACACAAGTATGTGTCTCCTACTATCCCTTTATAGCTTGCTATCCTAAGCTATTCTGTTAAGATATGACCTTTGATATATTGGTTATCAGTGAGATAATCAATCGTATACTCATTTTGTTTTCCTTTCTTTACAGGAGGAACGCCAGATGTCATGTGTTGCAGTCTTCTGCAAAACTAAGAGTAAGTGTTTTTACGGACATAATGCATGCAGGTTTCATGCCCCCTGCAATATTATTTCCGAACACCTGCAGTATTGGAACCCGCAGGCCTGCAAAGTATGTCGGGCCCTATTGTCCAAAGGTTTCAAGAATCCCAAGTCAGTAGAGACTAGGGATGCAGCTCGTTTCAAACTACGCAACTGGGTGAGAGGCTTTCAGAAAATCTCTCCGGGACCTTACCTGCCTTATGACAAGATGTGTAGGTTACTATTTCCAACAGCGAGTAAGGAAATAGTGGTACCCCAGACACAAGGTACATTTCCCGATGGCCAGATAACCTTCGGGAAGGAGGGCAAAAAGCGCCCACTGGAAGAAGGGAAGAATGTCGGGTTGGAATTGTCTCTGTCCCAACAGGCTCATGAGCCAACGACATCAATATCTCCGCCTGGGTGGAATGAACCAGTTATGGGCCCAAGTCAAGAATCTATTAGAAAATTTGTGCAAACAGAGCACAAAGCAGGAAGCGAAATGCAAAGTAGAGCTTGGTAAAGGTCCACTTGTCGCTCCTAAAAGGTCGTACAAACGACTCGTAGATCAAGAGCTTCCGACATGCTCCACAACCAATCCCTTGCGGTTTGCGGAGCTAATGCCAATTTTAAACGGCAAACTCTACATCTCGGAGAAGATGGGTGCTGTTCCTTTGGACGAAATCCAGTTCTGGCCAAGCTTTGACGCTTTCCCGAACTGTTTCATTAGACTGAAGGATGAACCAACATCAGGAGAAGGAACGGAATCAAAGGAGGTTATGATTCTCGACAATGATAAAGCACAGGCTATCCTATCAAGCAGCATAGAAAAGGCGGGTTACTCGGTGTCGAAGGTATCCACACCAGGTAACAAGCACTCTTCCTTTCTTGCTCCTGTTTCAATTTCATTCCCCTTTACGGAGAAGGCTTTCAAATATATCAAACCTTGGATTTAAGAAACACTGTTAAGTATTTGATA
>NC_090726.1:88586553-88629053 GCF_036898095.1 Palaemon carinicauda | reverse complement strand
CTTTGGCCTGTCGCTAAGGTAAAGTGTTACATTAAAACCCCTTTTTTATTTATTATTTCATTATTATTATTCTTTTTTTTGGTTTGTAATATGTATTTATTTTACAGGTATTGTATTAATGTTATGTGTAATTATGTGTAGCCATTTATTAAGGATTTATTATGGGTTTTTAGGCTGAGGAACGAATTAAATAAATTACCATGTATTCTTATGGGAATATTTGCTCCAACATATGATCGTTTTAACATACGAAGCAGTTTCTGGAACAAATTAAGATCGTATGTAGAGGTATCACTGTATATATATATATATCTATATATATATATATATATATATATATATATATATATATATAATATATATGATAAATTTTGCACATTTTTACGTGTTTTTCATATTCAAATAAGCCATATATATTTTTGATATATTAATGTCTGGATTCTCTTAACGACCTCGGGATCAGAGCCCCAGGCGAAATCACACAAAGACAAGAGCTTGGCTCCGGCCGGGAATCGAACCCTGGTCAGCAAGCTTATATAGACAGTGACTAACCCATTGGGTTAGTCACTGTCTATATAAGCTTGCCGACCAGAGTTCGATTCCCGGCCGGAGCCAAGCTCTTGTCTTTGTGTGATTTCGCCTGGGGCTTTGATCCCGAGGTCGTTAAGAGAATCCAGACATTAATATATCAAAAATATATATGGCTTATTTGATATATATATATATATATATATATATATATATATATATATATATATATATATATATATATATATATATATATATATCACCTACGCCTGTTGATGCTCCTACGCCTATTGATGCAGAGGGTTAATATATGTATATATATATATATATATATATATATATATATATATACACACACTGTACATCCTTGTTTGGATTCTTTGTGAGGATATGGTATATAAGGACAGTGGCATTTCCAGATATATTCTGGAGGCTGATTTTTTATAAAAACAATTTATTGGTCTTTATGCTATTATTTTTATTTGGGATATTCCTAACGTTATATAATTTTGTGTAATTGGTCTTAAATCTCATTGCTGTTAATGACTGTTGATATCACAACACTATACAGTACCATTATTGAATCAATTAATCAATGACAACTACAATTTTTTGCTGTTTTGGTTATATTTTAAGGCTCACAACTGTCACCCAAAAAAATAAAAAACTTTAGAAATAACCTAGAAAGTTGTTAGGGGTACTAGATACATAAGAAGTTAGGATCTTGTTCAACTGGAGCCTAAATTTCATAGATGTGCAAGCACTATATGGTCAATTCAACCGGGAAACCTAGGAACAAAATGTATAGGCTTCAGTAAGTTCCTTGAACTGTGGCTAGGGTAAATGGTAGGTTTATATAAGTCAAACAAATTATTTTTGGTAATGATTTGGAAGTAATTGATAATTTCTTGGTATATTTATGGAAATCTACCAAAATTAAGATTAGATTTTAAATGATTGTTTTTGCTTTCGTACTAGAATTAGTTTTCTTTTTATTGGGTTGGTGCCGTATATACACGAGGATTGTAGTAAAGAATGCTCATGTGAAATACAAAATAAGAGAGAGGGGGGGAGATGGAGATTATTGTTGTCATAAAATAATTTGACAATAGATTGTGAATTTTGTGTGACCAATGCTGTGTTTTGGTTTTAATTTAATTTGGTGGCAAATCTCAATGTTACTCTCTTATCTCTAGGATGATCAATATTCCCCGAAGACCAGATTCAAAGGCAAACAAGTTGGAGGACAAAGAAAGGTGTGTGTTATGTATTGATTTGTAAAAGTTATGAATATGGACAAAATATATTTTCTTAATGGTTATTATTTGAAGGTTGAATTATTCATGTGGCTAGTGTCAGTATTTGTTGAACTATAAATTAATTTTATGATGATAGAGTTGTGGGAACTTTTTTGTTTGTCTTTTTTGTGGTCTTTCATCTGATTGTAGCTGTAATCAGGATTATTTGCATTTATATAAAATGCAGGTCAGCAAGCATACTTTTTGCTACTTCAGAACTGAGCCAGGATGATTTCTTTTTGTTGTAGAATACCTCTCTAGTATGAGATTAAATTTTGTGGATATATATTGCTTGTTGCTTACATTTTTAGGTTACATTATATTGATAGGATTTAGAATTTTCTCTCAGATATTAAGGTTGGCATTCGAAGTAAAGAAATCAAGAAAAAATTTTTGCTGTTATAATTTTCAGGGAAAGTCAAAGGTATTGATTTGTCTTCTTTTACGGAACATTTCTTGCGAAAGCTTTAATACATTTTCAGAAGTATTATGCTCAGTAGTTTCCTTTACTGATGCTATTGATAACTATGGTTTTGATCATTCATTGCTTACCATACAGTAGTTCATATGAAACAAGAATTATATTGGCAAATAACAGACATTCTATTTCAATCTCCCTGCCAAGCAAATACAAGCTTTATCCTAAAAAATCTGCCTGCCCAGATTACACTCTTCAACCTGCTGTATATGCTTCATCTTCCTTTGTTTGCATTGACATCTTGCTTATGTAAGATCATGGAGAAGGGTATTTTATGACCTATCCAATGTGTATTTAGTACAAAAAGCCCTCAACAACTGATGTGTTAATACAACAGAAATCATCTATTTGTGAAGCCTTTGCTTCGAAACGGCATCATATAAGTATTTTTTTTTTACACCTTGAGAAGGCATATGATACTGCGTTGAGATATGGTGTACTTGAAACCATTCATGAATAGGAATTAAGAGGAGAGCTGCCATTGCTCATTCAATCATTTGTTTCAAAGAGATTTTTACAAGTGAGAGTGGGGGAAACTCATCGGAGAGGAAATGTCAGGAAGAAGTTTCCAAGGGTAGTGTCCTAAGTGTAACCCTATTTGCACTGGCGATTAATGGAATATCCTCCGTCATTCTCCAAGATATTCTCTCAACATTATTTGTAGACGATCTCTCCATATCATTTGCTGGATCTCAATTGACAAAGTTATTCAGTGGGCTGATATAAGTTTTCGACAAGCAAAACTGTTGTTGGTCCTTTTTGTCGTATTTGGGGAGTATATCCAGACCCTGATATATACATCAAAGGTCAATGGATCCCATGCGTAAGTGACGCTAGATTTTTAGGATTGATAATTGATTGCAGGCTTACATGGGTTCCTCACTTGAAGGCATTAAAAGTTAAATGTCTTGAGGCTCTGAATCTTTTAAAAGTATTGTTCCATGCATCATTGGGGCAGACCGCAAAACTATTTCAGAATTATTCAAGGCCTTAATTTTTATCAAAAATTAGTTATTAGTTATGGGTGTGAAATATACTCCTCAGCCACCCTAAGCCGATTAAAGGTATTAGATTCTATACACCATGCTGGTATTAGATGTACGCTTATCCCAAGTCTCCTTGTTGATGCTGGAGAATTACCTTTACCTAAAGTCTTCTATTGTTCGGTATTGGTTTAGGTTTCAAAGACTTCCTAAATCTTAAGCTTGTCAGACTACAAACTTTGTAAGGCAATCTAGGTATTTTGAGTTACACCCAAAATCTCCTGATTCATATGAATTTTGGGTAAAACAATTAATAAACAATCGTGATTTAGCAAGAAATAGAGTTCTATCGTTTAGGATATCACCAACCCCTCCATGGAAATTACCAGAGATATCTTTTTTGTAAATATTTTATTGTTATAAAAAAAATGACTGAATTAGAAGCCAGGTCTCTTTTTATGGAACATGTTGAAGAACATGGGGAATTGATTTTTATATGTATTGAGGCTCCAAATCTGATGCTGGCATTGGATTTGGAGTGCATAGTAGTTCTTTTAATATTAGAGGTAGACTTCCTCGAGTATCTAACATATTTACTGCTGAGCTATATGGCATACTAACCGCTATTGAGAAAATAGCATTGGTGGAGGAGGGCAATTTTACTATTTTATGTGATGCAAGTAGAGCCCTACAAGCTTTGGAAGTTTTTAATTCTAGTAACCCTTTAGTTTCAAAGATTTTAGATTGGCTTTTAATTATTGAGATACTACCACTAAGAGACTTATGGGTTCCTTTGACTGGCCAGACATTACTACACTGGATCCTTTCTCTCTGGTTTTGGTTCATTTTCCCTTTGCCTACACACACACACACACAATAGTCTGACATATTCTTTACATATTCTCCTCTGTCCTCATACTCCTGATAACACAGATTACCAAACAATTCTTTTTCAACCAAGTGGTTACTGCAGTGTAATTGTTCAGTGGCCACTTTCCTCTTGGTAAGGGTAGAAGGGACTCTTTAGCTATGACAAACAGCTCTTCTAGTAGAAGGATACTCCAAAATCAAACCATTGTTCTCTATTCTTGGGTAGTGCCATAGCTTTTGTACCATGGTCTTCCACTGTCTAGGGTTAGAGAATGCTTAGGGTACACCCTGGCACACTATTCTATCTTATTTCTCTTCCTTTTGTTTTGTAAAGTTTTTAATGTTAATATAGGAGATATCTATTTTAATGTTACTGTTAAAATATTTTATGTTTCCTTGTTTTCTTTCCTCACTGGGCTATTTTCCCTGGTGGAGCCCTCGGGCTTATAGCATTCTGCTTTTACAACTAGAGCTGTAGCTTAGCAATTAATAATAATAATAACAGTTCAATTTTGTTGGATTCTGTCACACACAGGTGTGTGTGTGGAAATGAGGGTGCAGATTCATTGGCAAAGAATGCTGCAGCTGATTGCTACCAAGAAGGTATCCCATTTCTTGTAATGCTTTTTTACCTACAATCAAGAATTTTATTTATAATAACTGGCAACAGCATTGGGATAGTTAGATTGAAATTAAGAAGAAAGAAATGACGAATGTTATATCCCCATGGAGGTATAACGTGACGCCCCAAAAGTGGGAGACTACTCTATCGTCTCCTCATTTGTCATACTCGGATGACACGCAAGTTTTTGCTAAATGCTCAACACCAACCATATTGCGACAACTGTTTGATACGCTTGACAGTGAGGCATTTGTGACTAAATGTCCCTCTTATAGCACGGAGAGAAATAGATATCTGTTTTAGGCTCAAGGTGAGGATGGCAGGTTCATCCTTGTCAAGATTCTTGGACATGATATGTTGCATAATGCTAGTGGCATATTCAGATTTATTTCAAAAGCAGGTCTTCTGAAAGTTATTTAACTTTTATAATGACGTTTTCTCTTACGTTTTTTAATTAAGGTCTATATATGTTAGGTCTGGTCACGGACGGGGATTAAGCAGCTAGAGCCTGCGGGGTGATGTATGCTGGCGGCATAGTTCGCCACTCGCCTGGGTGAAGCGGAGTCAGTCCATACCTGTTAATTGTTTGGATCATTTAAGTTCATGTCTTATCTCCACGAAAAAAAAAATATTTTGAAATGCCTGATGTATGTGCTGTATTTGTTTGTTACAGTAGAGGGAAATAAGATAAAGATATATCTTTCTGTTGCTTCCCAAAAGATGAAAAAATTCAAAAGAAATGGGTATCCCTCTGTCGCAGCGAATTGGAACTTCCTTTTTACAGACGGATGTTTTTTTTTTACTTGAAAACCAACATGATTCAGATAAAGTTTGCAATGAGAGAACAAGGTTCATTGCTCAACAAGGAACATGAAAAACCCTCTGAACCAGGGGGAAATGTTTAACACTAGAAGGGGAACTCTGCCTTTCAGCAATGACACTTGCAGCATTCGATGGTATCCAGGAAGAGCATTCTTTAGACATGCCCTTTCAGGAGGCTATGGGGAAATAGGTTGTATTGTAAGAAAATTCCTTCAGTAACACTTGTTAAGAACAGTACTTGATTCAGATGAAAGAACCTGGATAGAAGAGAGTTCTAAATCCCAAGAAGCACGTGTTCATCCCTGTAATGAATATCTTAATAAACAATTAGAGGTTGTTTGAGTGCTACCATGGGGAGACGGTGTTAAACACTAGTGATGGAGCCATTAAGAAATTGTTGAGTGATGTTAAAAGTTTTGTTGATTTACCAGAAGAGGTGTGGACTGATATTTTAGCTTAGTTTCGGTTCAGGAAGTAGTAGTAGTAGTGGTGAGAAAAGGAGGAAGTCTATGCTTTCATTAGAATTAAAGCAAGAAATAATAGAAAAGCATGAGCGAGGTGTACGTGTTAGCGATCTGGCTAAACAATATGGCCGGAATATGTTTACGATCTCGACGATCATAAAACAGAAGGCAGTCATTAAAGCAGTGAAACCTTCGAAGGGGATCACTATTATTTCCAAACGTCGTAGCCCTACCCTTGAAGAGATGGAACGACTTTTGTTAATATTGATCAAAGACAAGGAGATTGTTGGCGATACGATCACGGAAACGATCATTTGTGAGAAGGCCAGCGCTATCTACAGTGACTTGAAGGCGGCGCGCTCTCAGGGTAACGCGGGGGAGAGTTCAGTCGATCCTACGACGGAGGAATTCAAGGCGTCTCGAGGTTGGTTCTAGAAATTTAGGAAACGGACCGGGATTCATTGAGTTGTTCGTCATGGAGAAGCTTCGAGTTCGGACACCAAGGCTGCTAAAGACTTTGTTAAAAAGTTCGAAAGCATCGTGGCGGAGGAAGGTTACGTAGAGCAGCAGGTGTTCAACTGTGATGAAACCGGTCTGTTTTGGAAAAAGATGCCTAGTCGAACGTACATTACCGCCGAAGAGAAGAAAATGCCTGGACATAAGCCAATGAAGGATCGGTTGACTCTTGCGCTTTGTGCCAACGCTAGCAGGGACTGCAGAATTAAGCCTTTATTAGTTTACCATTCCGAAAACCCTAGGGCATTTAAAGCACATAGAATTAATAAAGACCTGCTACATGTTCTATGGCGTTCTAATTCTAAGGCTTGGGTTACTAGGCATATCTTTGTGGAATGGGTAAACGTAGTTTTCGGCCCTGCTGTCAAGAAGTATCTTCAGGAGAGGAATTTGCCTTTGAAGTGCTTGCTTTGTTTGGACAATGCAGCCGCTCCCCCCCCCCCCCCCGGACTCGAAGATGATATCATCGACGGATACAAATTCATCAAGGTGTTGTATCTTCCACCGAATACCACCCCTATCCTCCAGCCCATGGACCAGCAAGTCATCTCTAATTTCAAGAAGCTGAACACCAAGCACTTATTTAAGCAGTGCTTTAATGTCACGCAAAGCACCAACTTAACTTTGCGTGAATTTTGGAGGAGCCACTTTAATATCGTGCACTGCTTAAAGATCATAGATCAGGCTTGGGAGGGAGTAACTCGTCGGACCCTGAATTCCGCTTGGAAGAAGCTTTGGCCTGATGCTGTTGCTCCCAGAGATTTCGAAGGTTTTGGCCCCGAGAATGAACCTGTGGTTGCCGCCGAGGAAGATGTCGAAGAGATTGTATCCCTTGGCAAGTCCATGTGTCTGGAGGTGGATGAAGATGACATCACCGAACTTGTCGATGAGCATCACGAAGAGCTCACCACCGAGGAACTCAAGGAGCTGCAAGCCATGCAGCATGATGAGTTCCATGCGCAGTTGAGTGAGTTGGAGATCAAGGAGGTAGGCCAAATCTTAGGTACGGCGGAAATAAAACAGATGCTGGCATATCATCAAGACGTGGTTGATTTCATCGACAAGCATCACCCACAGAAACTTAAGGTTTGCCGTGTTGTTGCGCAGTTCGATGATGTTTGCTTAACGCATTTTAGAAAAATCCTCAAAAGCCGTACCAAGCAACTTTCACTTGATAGTTTCACTTAAAAATCTTTAAAACGGTCTAGTGATCATGATGAAAAGAAAGAAAGTGAAGCAAAGTAAAGGAAGACCGAATCGAGTGAAAGTGATGAAAATAAAAAATAAGAAAAGAAAAAAATGTAAAAAAAAAATGTAAAATTATAGAAATGAAAAAAAAAATAAGCTAAGTTAAGTTAAAGTTCACGTAGTAGTGTAAGTTAGAGTAAGTTATCGTACACGTTATCGTACAAAGTCACCGTCCTTACCTCCTCGCTGATCTTCCGTCTCCTCCTGCCTAGCAGTCCCTACATCTGCTCTGGCCTGTCGCTAAGGTAAAGTGTTACTTTACAACTCCTTTTTTATTTATTATTTCATTATTATTATTCTTTTTTTTGTTTTGTATGTATTTATTATATTGTATTAATGTTATGTGTAATTATGTGTAGCCATTTATTAAGGATTTATTATGGGTTTTTAGGCTGAGGAACGAATTAAATAAATTACCATGTATTTTTATGGGAATATTTGCTCCAACCTACGATCTTAATTTTGAACGAATTAAGATCGTATGTAGAGGTATCACTGTACTGATGACATAATTGTTTTAATTTTTTGTTTATTGTAAAGTAGCTAAACAAAACTACCAAGTTACATCAAAGGAAAATTCTAAGCCTCTCCAAAGGATTTGTCAATCATAAAATTAGAAATTTCAAGTAAGCTGTATCTGAAGTAGTTGAACTGCTCTCTAAGTAGGAAGAACTCAAAGAGAACAGATGAAAACTATTACAGTAGATAGAAATCCATTGAGTTTCCGCATAAGGGTGGCCGGCCGGCTAGTGCCGATTTTTAATGACAGGATTTTGACATTCATACCACTTGATAAGGTGACTTAGGACGTCTCCAAACTGCATAGGATTTTTGCCTCTGACCTTCGGTTTTCCGACATGCCCGGGCGATTTATCCTTAAAATTAGTGTTTTTCAAATTCTATCTCATCCCTTGATAATTATTGCTAAGATCTGGGATTACTACCCTATATAAACATGATATACAGTAGACCTCCAATAATATGAAGATTTTTTTTTTCTAAAAGTAATATTTTTGCCAGATATAAATTTTTTTTCATGATAGTAAAAAAACCCTAAAAATCAGGGTAAAAAATTAAGAAAAATAAAATATGAAAAAAAAAATTAGAAAAAGGGGCTTCATTTCATTGTTTTATAACGTATTTCTAAGTTTTATACCAAATTTCAATGCTATATCTTTAAAACAAAGAGAGACTATTGAATTTGAAGATCAATAAGTAGTAGCAAGGTGTTGAAATTTTTTTTTTCTCTTTGAAATAATAAAATTCTAGCCAAAAACGAGAAAAATTAACGTAAAAATCAGTGAATGGCAGAGGGCGTTCAAAGTTTTTCTTAGTATTTTTATAAAGACAATATTAATAAATCCTGATTATTATGAATTTTATGTTCCTTTTTTGGATATTGATAAACAAAAACAAAGTTATTTATCTTAATTTACTCATAAATAAAATCCTTTTGCTCAATATCTTGCTTCTTCTGCTCATGTCTAGCAAGGCCGTTCTCTCTCTCTCTCTCTCTCTCTCTCTCTCTCTCTCTCTCTCTCTCTCTCTCTCTCTCTCTCTCTCTCTCTCCCCCCACTACCAATATTACCCCCTTCTGAACTCTTAATAGAGTGAATTCTCTTCTTATGTTAGCAAGGTGTTGAAATTTTCCTTTGTTCTTTGAAATGATAAAATTATTGCTGAAAACGAGAAAAACAAACTTATAAATGAGTGAATGTCAGAGGTCAAACTCAGGCATGTACTCTCTCTGAGGTTTGTGGTAGGACTGAAGGGCAAAGGGTACCGTGTAATGCGTCATCTGCGACTCGTGGAAGTTATACAGATGCCATTGTTCACTATTTCTTTTAGATAAAAATGTAATAATTAGCAAAATTTATGATAACAGAAGAAATACTGCATTTTCTTGTAGGGAACAATGTTTATGGTTTATTGAGTTGCTTTTACTAATTACCCTGTAACTATGAGCGTAAGATGAATTTTGACAAAATATTTTGTATATGCATTCACTGCCATTCAAAGCTCAGTGAATTTTTTCATAGCTTTTTTTTTTTTCCTTCCTATACCCCTATATATTGGCATTCCGGCCGGCCCCCGTTAAGCGATACTGCAAAAAAGACTTTTATCACTGTATCTATATGGTAGTGCCCTGCACAATGATTACTAAAATTTTCACTAGCCTCAAGGATTGCTTGGATGGTGAATATTACAGCAGTGTATATCTGTAAATCTATGAATATATTGTTGAAACCATATGGTAATTGTCATTTTTTCACGGGAAAAGTTTTAATTTGTGGTGGTAATGCTAAAATGTCTAAAACATCGGAATTTTTTTTCATGCCATTAAATGCTTCTTTTGTAATAGGTTTACCAAACTGGGAAATATGCTTTGGCTGACCCTATGTTTAGCATCAGCAGCATAACAAGCAGGCAGAGCTCCTTTATTAAACTTACGTTAACTTCAGGCATTGAAACTCAATGCACCAATGTTTAAGCAAAAACCACACTAAATATTAGCTCAAGTTATTGATAAGTACAGTTAGACACAGGAATTCCTGGCACACCTCTCTTTGAGTAAGTGCACCCAACCACATCCTTACTGCACAGAGTTCCTGTGTTTAGCCTGGCCCACCACCTCTCCAATCTCTCACTACACTATCTGTTTGGTTACTCACCTCAAAATAAGGAGTGACAAGGTGTACATCTTGTGAGCAAGGTGTGTTAGGGACTCCTTTGTCCAACTATACATAAAAAAATCTCGAGATCATCTTACAAAAAGCCTATGATGCAAGGCCTTCCTTGGGCAAACTGCTGTGGCCATCACCCACCCACACCATTCCGATAATATTTCATAACCAGAAGAGAGATGTAAAGTATGGTATTGACTATTTTTTAATGTTTCAGAAATATTAAAAAAAAAAACTTATGATAGCTATAAAGTCATCATTTGAATCCATGTGGAAATTTGAGTTGTGACATGTAAACCAGTCATTGAAATCTTTACATTCTGCCACAATAATCTGTAATCTGAGTAACCCTGGCTATCTTAAGTTAGGTTACTCCAAAGTCATAGCCTAACAGTATCTAGCTTATGTTAACATGCAGCAAATTAATACTAATTTGCCAAATTCAAAGAAATAATAATTACTTTCAAGTCTGAGTTTGTAATAAAACAAAACACTGAATACTACTCCTTCCACACAAAATGGTACCAAAATCTCTGGTCAGTTAGTAAAAGAAATGCAGTATCACATTCAAGTAAGCAACAAGTAGTATGTCTGATTTAAGAATGAGAGTATGTTTTTATTATATTTCATCACTATTAGAAATTTTGATGATGGGTTATTGATTAGTCATTGTTTACAATGCATATGGCAGAAATCCATTAATTATCTCCCCAAGTCCTTTCTGCAATATGCACAGATGATGGTATGTATTAGGAATGTAACCTCTTGAATTGGTTTTCACCAATATGACTAATAATTATTAGCATTAATTATATCAACTGGATTTTTACAGTGCTTAAAAATAGTTATATATTGTATTTTGCTATTAAGTAAAATAGCTCATTTGGGTGTCTTGATGCAGTCTTTAATGGTTTTAAAACAAACGTGTATGTGTCATCTTTATAGTTGAATATTGTTTCATAAGATCTCTATGAAGTCCTTGGAGGAAGATTGGGCAAATTATTTGATTTATGTAAGAGATTTTTGTGTTATTTTGAGTTGATGTTGTGTTACTGAAGTGTTTCTGTCTTCTTAGGATACTTAATATTCCCCGAAGACCTGAGCCAAAGTCCAGTAAGATTGATGCTGTTGAGAGGTTTGTGATTTTATTGCTTTTATTGATATTATTTTATATTTTACTGCCAAATACTTATATCTATGTATGTTCATCAACTGTGAATAGAAAAACACAAGTTCTATTCTAGTCCTTATTCTTCAGTTAAGCAACAGCTCCTCAAGTCCCAAGAGTACCTTAACAGGTGGTCACCTGGGCACACTAGTGGTTTTTTGCTGGACTACTGGCTGATCCGTATCTTATCTGAACTATAGCTGTAATTAAGTTGGCAAATAATGTGTTCAGGGACCAGTAAGACCATTGGTAGAGGCTCTGTCTGTCCTCTGACCATTTCTGCGAGGAAGTAGCTAGAGGAAATAGAGTACCTAATCTTCTTAGGGAAAATCATCCCTCAGCTGGTTCAAGATCTGTTCCCTCCAGCAAAGATTTGGAAGGAGACTACAGTGCCAAGTAACACAGTAGCTGCAATGTTAAGTGAACATGTGGGTGAACATTATATGGTGGCGGGACCATTATAACCAGGGAAAAGAATCAAGCTCTGCAGTATAAGTTGTCCCATCCTCGTGTGCATGTCCTTTGGGCAGGACTTGGGAGCCTCAGTGTTAGACCTATTTACAACCTCCCGGATTCAAGTACTGCTCCTTGCAACCAGATCCAGGATCTTGGGTGATACTATGCTTCAGGAGTGGGTTGGTGTGAAGGTGTGTGCATATCCTACCCATAGAATAAGTCCCCAGACTGGGAAAGCTTAGACCACCTTTCAATATTCCTGTGATCCTCATTGTTCCATGTTGGTCTGATAAGGAAGGGTTTTTGGATTTCCTGGTTGTATAGGTGATGTAAGATCCGTGTCCTAGTGGAAGAGACTTGAAGCAGCCCCTTGTCTAAGACTTTTTTGAATACTGGAATCTCTTAAGTATCATACATGGAGATGATTATGTATTCTATGTGGAGATCTATGACTTAACTTAATCTAGAAAGTAATCATGTTTACTTCTTTGTGAAACTAACTAGAAACCCTGGCTCTCAGAGCTTCTTTTCTTTGGTAGTGGTAGACATCTTAACCTTCTTTAAGGCAAGACCTTTAACAGCCTCTCTCTTGAAATAAGGGTTACACATTGGCCATCATATAGTTTATGATGGGTGTGCATAGAGACTGTATAGGAAACATTAAAGATATTTTGGACCTGATGTCATATTTCAACGTTTATATAACCTAAAGGGAGACCTTGGTGTTTGGCCCTGACCATGGTTTTGAGAAACTTTACAGACATCCCCAAGAACCCTTCTGGGACACCTCTACAGAACTCACTGGTATGACATTGTTCTTGGTATGGACATCCTGTAAGGTAGTGTGCTCCATGTCCTGTCACATTTTGTGACCCACATAAAAGGCTGAACATTGATAGGTTTAACGTTTGCCATACACTACAGAGCCGGGAACTAAAAGGCTGGTACTTATGAAATTATCACTACCTTATATTTTGCCATCCTTGCCTTCAGCAAAGGAGTTCTCATTGTTCTGCACTGTCAGATACTGAAGACAGTACCTCTAAATGGTTAAAACATTGTTGTCAAATATCTTTTGGTCTGTCTTTGCTTAATAAAACATAATTACTCCCCTCTTTTAATGTGGCCCACCTTTTTTTTTTTTTACTAAGGTGCCTTTCTTCTGATCTCGCTGATTTGAGCGGTACTAAACAAGTTTTGGATTTACTTTATACCATTATTATTCCCTTGCATGCTAAAGGAATGATACACAGATCTCTCGTCTTTGTTGTTAGACTTGTCAAAAATGTTTCTTTGGTGTATCCATACAGATGTGCTTCATTTACATGCATGAGGACTATCTTCCTTATTTTCAGAGATGAAGGGTTTTTAATGCTCCATAGACTATTTTAGCCTCCAAAGGCAGCTTACCAATAATTTAAACTAAAGAAGGCAATGGCATACTGTATGCAATTTTGTTGCTGCAGATCCAGAGGAATTAAGTTATCAAGGTAAGTTAGACAATATTGTAAAATTTTCTATGTACTATTTTATGGTAAACTCTGATTTTAGCTATTTAGGGGTATAGATTGATGCTTAATACTGTACTTAGGCATACTGGATTAGATTTATCCTCTTCAAATATAATCACTGATGTTTTTAGATCTTTAAAAACCTCCTGTCGTTCAGTTCGCTGGAATTTTTATGTAGACATACAGTATTTAAAACATCCACATTATAAAGCATTGGGAGGGTTGTCATTCAAGGTCTTGCTAGTAAGACTTTCTTTTAGCTTTGACATTGACAAAATGCATTGGTGAATTACAGACCCTTTTCAAGAATGTGGACTTTACACTTGATAAGATGGGATTATATCTTGGCAAGTTTCAAAATTATTTTGAAAAATATCAATTATTACTTGTCCTTATGAATCATAGGTTTAAAGCATTGGTTCCCAAACTTTTATGATTGAGTACCACTTAAAAGTCAATAACCATCACTGCTTACCACCTGGTTATTGAAATACACATTTCTCCAGATATCATTTGATTCGTAATTAGAACACAAGTGAACCAACTATAAGAACACAAATCATTCATTATATCTTAATATGAGGAATGCAACTACTGCTTCTTCACCAACTTGTCAAAGCATGACATACCAATGCTTACAGCACACTGAAAGTCATGGTTAGGCACAGCAAGACAGTTCCTGCTCTTTGACTTTGTTCAGCATGACTGTTCTCAGTCTTTCCCTTGCAACTAATGTTTAAATGGCCATCAGCACAGTGGTTGGAATAATGGAAGAAAAGGAAGAAGCAGCTAAAACAGGATCATTTGCAGTCAGGATTGTCTTCAAGATCCAGGAAATCTGTCTGTGCTCCTCCTTTGTCAGATAAGCTAACTTCTTACTCTTCTCTGTCTCCCTCTTCTGACTCTTGTGACGAAGAAGGATGGCAGTGATAGTGATATTGCTTTTGGGCAAGCTACAAAAGAAACGGCAGTAACGGCTTCCACAGGAGAAGTGATTTCTCACTCTTCTGTTAATGATCTGCCGGAAATTACTCAAGATGCTAATGAAATGGCCATGGAAGGCATCCCCTTGATGCATAACTTGATACTAAAGGGGATCTTCCCCATCTAATGTGGACTCCCTCTGTTTCGGTAGTATCAGAACTGTAGACCATGGAAATATCAATGAAGACATTCGAAGAAGTGACCTCACACGCCTTCCCCGAGTAATTCAATATGTCACATTTCTTCTGTTGTGAATTCATTCATAGCTTTAGCAAATATAGCAGAATACAATGTGAGACCTTAAGAGATTGCTCCTGAGCAAGCACAGCTTATCTCGCTCTCCCACCTGTTAGTACAAATTTGGACAAACTTTGCTAACCTTTAAGATCTATCTCACATATTTTGCCCACCCTTAATGAAGGGCCAATCACACTCGCCTGGTCATGCATACTCAATGGTTCACGGCCATATGTGGCGCTGTCCCCCTTGGGTACTTCTAACTGGCACTCTCTCCAAGGAGAGCAATAGTGCAGTTACATGTTTGCCCTCACATATGGCACTCACCTGTTAGCTTGCTATCTCAAGTGTTGACACTCTTACAGTGGAGGAATCTTCTCCTGACCAGTCACAATCTACAACACTACGCTCATCCCGTGATACACACATCCCGGCACATGAATGCTTTTCTCATGATATTCGCACGCCTCTCTAAAGAAGCTCACTCCGTGGAGTACATGCACCTCTTTACCTTAGGACTATTTCCCTGGCACACAAGTACTTCTCTCAAGGTAAGCTTAATAGAATATGGCCTTCTTAACGAGTGATTGTCTCGACGGAGTCGTGGTTTCTTCTTATTGTTGAAGAATTGTGGCGGGCAAGAGGGCTCTCGAATCTGGGGAAATTGCTCCCCCTGTTTGAATCCAAATTTCTCTCTTTCTCATCTATTTCTTCTTAATAATATTACTTTGACCTTCTAATTTTGTAAACTTTCTCTTGTCTTGCTGGCATTAACTCTGAATATTATTTCTCTTAAGTATATATATATATATATATATATATATATATATATATATTATATTCTATCTGTTCATTTATTTATTTATTTATTTTTATTTTATTCAAATGGCGTGGATATTTCCACATTCATCCTTATTGCCTGCTTAGTTGAATGGGAGAAGGGATCATAGTTGTGAGGTATTTGCATTTAAAGCTATATGTGAGAGTATTGGATGATTTCAGCCTACCTGAAAATGGTTTGGACCTTTTTGGTAGAACTATTCTCAAGGGTTGGGTCATCGGAATCTGGGGGAATCCAATCCTGGAGGTGGGACTCTTGGCTTCTGGCTGGAAGCCCATCATCACAGATATGGGGAGGAGGATTCCATATTTTCTTGGTTTCAGTCCTAACAGGTGGGTTTAGCTTACACCTGTGCCTCTATATCTGTTTTGGTGCTATCCTTTGGGTAGGGTATGGAGTACTGTAAACCATCTGGTTAAGTATACTCTGTGCCGATAGTGGAGTAAGCAAATTTCCTTTCCAACGTATGATACTTTCTTGATATTCTCAAGTAGGTAAACCAACCAAACAAAACTAAACCCCACCCTTAACTATGGACCATTCAAAAAATGACGCCCCATCCCTTGGATATGCTGACATTCCCCCGGCACTTAATTCATTTGAAGAAAATTCTGTTGACGGCTTCGGAACTAAAAAGGACCATTCTTCCAATACTCGAAAATCAAGTTATTTGGGCAACACAGGAGAATTTGAAATCCTGCATGCTACCTAAATTCCATTAGACAGATTACGATGTGATATAGAAAGCATTTGAATGTTACGCCTTAATCAGCGTGATAAGAATCCGACTCAAAGGTGACAATGGGATTCTTGGATATCCTATGATACTCATAATGATGCATTTAATGCAATATGTGATATTATGGATATTAAAATCAATAATTTGAATATAAAGGGCACTCTGTAATGGTGGTACCTAAAGATCTCGATGTGTACAAACCTGAAGATTGAATATACAAAGATATAAAGGTGGTTTTGCCCTCCCTGGGAAAGCCAAAACCACCAATGAGGCTTGTTGCTCAATCAATAGGGGGCACAGGAAATGACTTCAGGATCTGTAAATTCTTTCAGAAGAAAGTAGGAACGAGCGCATCTGGAGATATATCTCGGTATGGAAAGAATAGTTTTCTCATTTATGCCAAATTATACATACAATCCACTATATTATCCAATTTAAAGACAAATAGCAAAGGTATAAAGTGGGATGTCAAACCACACCTAAATTTTAGTTATGGAAGGGAGTTTTTAATAGAGACACATGAATTTACAGAAGACGAGATACTAGCCATGTGTTCATTAACCGTGTGGAAGGTGCATAAGGTTCCTGGGACATCGATGATTATCCTTACTTTTCAGGATGCTGATGTGATTGAAAATGAAATGATTAAATTTCTACCTTTTAAACCAAAGGCACTTCAATACTTCAAATTTTAACACCCTTCCAAAGTCTGGAAAAAGGAAAAAAATGTGTAGCACTTGCTCTGAACATCACCATAGAGAGTATACACTTGAGGCCAGGTGTTTAAACTGTAATTTGAATCATAAATCTACTTAACAAGACTTGCCAGCAATTGAACATATTAGTGTGGGACATGCCAAGCGAGTATTGAATAGATCAAGA
Source organism: Palaemon carinicauda (assembly GCF_036898095.1). Classification (NCBI taxonomy): domain Eukaryota; kingdom Metazoa; phylum Arthropoda; class Malacostraca; order Decapoda; family Palaemonidae; genus Palaemon; species Palaemon carinicauda. Next base: position 88,611,722 of record NC_090726.1, on the reverse strand, counting down.
AGCTATGCCAAGGCACTGAAATCAGGAGGAAAATTGCTGTAGGGGAGACATCTAGCCCACCTATTACTGCCAGTAGTTCACAAAAAGATATGCCAAATGGTAATCTGCATGATGAGGCAAGAATATCACCTCTTAAGGCTTTGCCAACCTCTATTAGACCTTTGTCCCCCATTGCAAAGGAAAAAATTAAACTCTCTCAGGCTCTATCTTTGCCTGATTTGATGGAGGTTTCACCTAAAACAAAATTATCAGGTGCATCTGTATTAGGGAAGATGCTGAAACCTGATAAATCACCACTTTTAATTGGAAAAGGAGAGAGACCACCTCCATCTCTCTCACCCCCTTCCATTAAGAACACCAAAATTATGACATCAAACATATACTGCATGATGTTTTGTCTGTTGATATTTCAGATCAACAAGAAAACAATCTAAATCAATCCAAAATTCAAGTGGAGGTCCACCAACCTCCTCTACAATTAGGTCAAAAGAACATGAAAAAGTTAAATATAGAACCTGATTTATCAAGACCTCTTTTAAGATGGTTACAGGAAATAATGTTAAACCAAAAACTGCAAATGGGAAGACCTCATCCAAGATATCTTCCAGAAAATAAATCAATCAGTTTTTTCCTCCATTTTGCAGTAGAATTGTCAGGGTTTAAGGGCCAAATATAAACTTAAGCTCCTCATTCATGAGCACTCACCCATAATTATAAGTCTACAAAAGAGCACACTTGGTGATAATACTCCTTGTCCTCGCAAATATATTGGATATAGGACACCATATGATCACCGAGTAGGAAGCCGTGGCAGATGTCTCATATGCATTTGTTTAGACGTTCCCCAAATATCTTTGTCTATTCATACATCTTTGCAGGCAATGGTTGTACAGATTGATATAGGGAAAAATACACAATTTGCTCTCTGTACTTGACTCCAAATAATAGCATTTTGTATGATAATTCAGCAGAGGTGATTCAACAACTGCTTCAACCTTTTCTATTACTTGGAGATTTGTGTGGTAGTTATCCTTTATAGGGTGGTGTTTTAGCAAACACCAGGGGCAATATTATATCATCAATTGTGAAAAATGAGGATGTTGGACTCCTTAATACAGGAGAGCCCACACACTTTCACATTCAGACAGGTACTCTGTCATGCATTGACCTTTCAATTACATGCTCTAACTGCCTTCTTGATTTTGATTACAGGACATTAGATGATTGGCACACTAGTGATCATGCACAATCATTGTTAGTGTTTACCAACAATGGTCCCCCTTTACAAAGATTGCCTTGATGAAATCTTGACAAGGGGGACTGGGTTAAATTTCTTGAGCCAAGTGAAATCAAGGGGAGTGCAGAACAGTTTGAAACTGTTGATGATGCCATAATCTTACTGAATGAAACTTTCAATTCGATTCCCAAAACCACAGGGTTACTTCTGGCAGAAATGGAAGGCATTGGTAGAGGGAAGATGAACGAAATCTACATCCTACAAGAACATTACTTAGAGTTTCCCAAGACATGTAGAAGTTATAATGCATGTGTTTGTTTACTTGCAGTTTGTATGTACATTCTGTTTTCACAACGTCCTCAGGAACTTTATAGCAAAGTCAATGTTACCTAAGGTCATAGAAAGAACAAAAAGTAAGCTGAGAACAAGAATAAAGAACTAAGAAGAGAAGGAAACATGAATAAGAGTACAAAGCCAAAACATGCTAACTAAAACACTGGCAACAATGAGAGATCGCTGACAACTCATGACATACTTACGCCAAGTGTAATAGTAAACTTAGGGTTTAAATACCTTGTATAGGGTGCGTTTACGTAGGAATAAACAATAAAAGTTATCATAATAACGTGATCTTTATTTCTTTAAGAAAAGAAGCGAAAATGGAAGCGACTCATTAAGTACCTAAAGATGATATAGGTTCTAAAAATAGGGTCAGGAGGCCGGAAGCAATCTATAATAAGATTAAAAAGAACCTAGCAGCATAAAATACCCGAAGGCATGTAAACAAAGCGTGAGGTGAACAACGCGTTGAAGACGCGGTAAGGCCGCTAGCCGAGAGCGCACTAAAACACATGCAAAACGCAAAATAAGGCGTGAATGCCAGGGCAATGATAATGCCAAAACATTCTATGGTACTTAACATTGGTGCAGGAGGAAGGAGAGCTTCAGCCATGTTGAAGTAATCTCAAAATAAGCAAAAAAGCACAGCACAAGCAAAAGGGAAGCGTCGCGACACGAGTCCAAAAGAAGGATGTCAGATGGCGCTGGTGTCGGGCGTCGCTGGGGTGGTTCAGGCTGGTATGGTTAGAGCCGCTGTCGGCTCACCCTACATATTGACGAAGGAATTCTCTAAATGGAAGACGACCTGTGAATAGTGGTTTTCACACGCCCTATCTTTATACACGACGCCCTTAGGGGCGCTCGCGCGAGGGTAGTAACCTCTGCATTCCATGCTTCAACTTTCTCTTGTATATCTGGAAGTTATTTATATCAGAAAAGTGACAAGAAGGACCTTTTTACCGGGCGACATAGGTCTCTCCCCAGAAATAGATTTTTCCTTCGTCAAAATCCCTTTATTCACACTTAGGTACATTTTTCTCACTTATTTATTGTTCAATTTTAGAGAGAAAGATATCAGTGAAAAGAGAAATAAAAATCCCACAATTTTGTGAAATGGATGTTTGATTTTATTTTCTCTTTTCACGATTATTTTGTTTCTAGATGAGGAAAAAAAATAAAAATTCATAAAAAAAGGAAAATCAAAATTCTGTCTCACAGCATTGTTCGGTTTATAAAGTTGTTTTTATGGTATTAATATTCAATACAATATTTGTCATATTAGTGGGGGAAAATGTACCTAAATTTTTTTTTTTACTCATGATTTTTGGTAACAAATTAAATTTTTTTTGATCAAATGACTTGAAATTTTTACACGATGAAGGTATTATATGTCTAAAACATATAGACAAATGATGTTTTCTTTATCATTAGAAAAAAAAAAATGGCGGACGGTCCCCTTAAGGGAGCATGGACACTAATCATGTGTAGACCACCCTCCAGTCTGGACAAGCATAACTCCTCACGCTTGTTCTCTGGTAGTTGTGAGCATTCGTATTCTTGCTCTAGAGAACGCTCCTATGAAAGTATCTATTCACCCATTCAGCGCTATGAATCATTTGTGCATGCTTTGATTGAGGTAATACCATCTGAAGAGGAAATCTCATAAGGGAGATTTCCAAGAAGTAATCGCTCATTACAGGGACGTGATCGCCTTGCATATCACATTTCCCATGAGGCCATCTCCTCGCGTTGGCTTTCTCCAGACCATCCAGCATCTCCTCCAAGATATGGGCTTTTTACTAGGCAATACAAAGGTTTCTGGATATCTGCACAAGTCCTCTGCAGCGGTCTTTCAAGCAAAGTGGGTAATTTTCTGCTATTTAATGCCATAGAAGGGGTAATTCTCTGGTCAAAGCCTCTCTGCAATCGATTGCAGATTTTCTCATCTACCTTTGCCAGGAGAAGCTTTTCTCGGTCACAGAGGTAAAAGGTTATCGCTCAGCCTTGAACCAGATCTTCTGCTGAAGGGCTTTAACCTTTCCTTCTAGTGGTAATTATCCATGCTCATGAAGAGCTTTGAGCAGTGTTGTCAGACAACCCGCGTGGTATGTAACCAGAGTCTTTATGTCCCTTAGAAGGGCTCCCTACAAACCACTTCAATAAATGTCGGATAAGGACCTCATTCTTAAGGATTTTTTCTCAATGTTAGCCTTGGCAAAGAGAGTAGGTGAACTTTAATATTTCCCCTGTTGTACCTTAATCCGAGGTATGGCAAAAGGTTTATTTTATCTTTGTTCCAGAGTCTGTGGCAAAAACCCAGAACCTTGCTGTCGATGTCAGGTTTACGTGTTTCTCCATCTTTTCCCTTCGGGAGGCAATTAAAAGTCTGGATAATTTGCCTTTTTGTCCTGTGAGAGTGCTTAGAGACTACTTGAAGAGAACCCATTCTTTCAGATTGCTAATGATTAAAGAGTAGATTTAAAAAGACTCCATTTCCTTGTGTATTCACGAAACTATCTAAAGGGTGTATACCTGAGGTTCTAACATTAGGCTTGGATAAGAGGTAGAATAGCTGGCTTTTTTTTCCCCCCTTCTTTCCTCTCTCTTGAGGTGCTGTGGTCATCCTGTTATTTACTAGATTGGATGTTTGATGCAGGTAAGCTTCCATACTAAGCATTTTAATAAAAGTATCTTACCCCTCTTATGGCCCTACATTGGCAGTATATCCTTATTAGCATATGAGCTTCTTCCATGACCATTTGTCCATAAGTAAATCTATCCTAGCATCCGGGATCCTTATATCAAGTTAGAAGGTAGCTGGAATCTTAGTCTGAGTTCCTTAACATCCCTAGAATTTAAGCCAGCCACTTTGGTTATAGGACTTTCTTCCCACATAATGATGAGTGGCCTATTAAAGGACAAGATTTTGTATTTGTGTAGGAACAAATCACAAATTTCAATAGTACAATACTTTATCTTTAATAACTACAAACCTGAGCCCTTTGAAGTTTCATTTCTTGCCTCAATCACCCCATAAACCCTATGTTAAGGTCAAAGTGGGAACTTTACCAGCCATTAACCACCCAGACACCAAGTTAAAATTTTAGCTTCTGAATTTCACAAGCTGAAATCACTCCTATTAAAGTTTTTTATAGTTAGGAAAAATACAAACTACTTTTGAAATTTGGGATTTGAAGAGTGAGGTACATCAGAAGCAACTGGTTTAATTATTGTTAGTATAGAAATTTAGGGGTGATCAGAAGACCATTCAAGGACCATTAAGGTCAATTATAACACTTAAGTGAATACAAACACCAGACTTCTGTGCAGGGTCTCATTAATAATTTGCCTTATTTCTTTATGGGGAATGGTGGGTGACAAAGGCAATGTCTACTGTTGATATCATTGAAGCCTTTATACCTCTTGATTAGCTGTCATGATATATATGAATTATAACTTCTGGTGGGTAATTTTACCAGTTGTGTACAGTATGCTCTTTATCTACTGTGGGCTTGAAATGTTTATTGAAATGTACTTCCTTATTAGGATCATAATTAAGAATGAAAGCTTTATTACTTCTATTTTTGTGAAAGTCCCTAATGGCTTTCCAGTAGTTTTGAAATATGAATAATGTGGGTTTGTGTTATTAAATGCTGAATGTTAAGAATCATATGAAGTCCTTGGAGGGTGAGGAGTGGACAACTTCTTTGGTTTATGTAAGGGATCTGTATATTATTTTTCTAAATGCTTCTTTTTGTGCTATTTTTTACTGAAGAACATACTCTTTCTGTCTTCTTAGGATGCTTAATATTCCCCGAAGACCTGAGCCGAAGTCCAGTAAGATTGATCCTGTTGAGAGGTTTGTGATTTTGTGCTTTAATTAAGATTATTTTATCTTTTGCTGTAGAATACCTATCTCTATCTGTTCATCAACTTTTAATTAAAAAGCATGGTTCCTATTCTAGGCTGTAATCTTCACTTTAGCAACAGCTCCCCAGGTTTCAAGAGTACCTTTACACATGGCCAATAGTTACAAAAGTTGGAGATTTTGCTTTTAAGTCCTTGAACTGCTGTACAGTACTATACTTAATGATCCTGGCATACCCCCACCAAGCATTAATCAGCAACTTTCTGAGCTTGTCAGACTTTGTTGGCAAATAAACTGAGCAGGTCCCACCTGATTCCTCACACCTGAGTCACATCCCTATATAACGAGTTGAACAACATATAGGAGATTGTAAGGCTATTGGTAGAAACTTGGTCTAGACTTTTTGCCATCCTTTTCTATGAATAAAATAACAAGTGGGAATGTGGAACCTACTCTTCCAAGGGAAAGTTATACCCACACTGTCAACGGGTTCAAAATCTGTTCTCTTCAGCTCCAGCTCGCATGGAACTGTAGAGAGACCTATATGGCAGATAACTCACCTGTTTTATTATTAAGATGACGTTAAGGTAAGCATGGGTTGTGGTGTGACCCTCACAACTAGTGAGAAGGAACCAAGCTCTGCAGTCGGAAAAGTCACTAAACTCAGATGTATGCAAAAACCCTGGACAATGCCTGTGAGCTCCAATGTTTGACCTGTTTACATCCCCTCTGAATCACTGGTTACCCTTTTATTGCACTTTGCAATTTTTTTTGGGGGGGAGGGGGGCTTTAACGACGCAGTTCCTCTGGGGGTTTAGTGACTTGGTACATTATGGTTACAATTTAAGGTTCTTTGCAGTGTCCCTTTTGCCTTTCACTATACCCCTGTTCCCCATTCCATTGCTGTCCAACCTTTTTTAACTTTTACTTTATAGTACAACTGCAGTGTTTCCCCCCATTTGTATCTAGATTTTGAATACCCTCCCTGGCTCAGCAAAAGGCCTTATAGTCCAAATTATTAAATGTAAAACCAATGTCCACATGATCCTCATTGGTTTATGCTGATCTGGAGATTATTAGTTTTTGGATTTGTTCTTATCTGTATACAGGTCTTTCATCCTTTAAAATGGAGATATGTTTTCAGCAGCACTAGAACAGCTATTGAATCATTACTTAGGTAATTGGTAGAGGTAGGTGGTATAAAAGTGAAGGCCCTGCCCACCCACCGTTCACAAAATAGCCACTTCAGTCCTCCGCCACAACGGGTACAGATGTACCGTTGGGGTGCTCGCTCAACGTTTTGGATCTTTTCAGACATTAGCTTGTCATAAGCAGTGTTTTTTTTTTCAGGAGTGACACGCTTCTAAGCAGAAGCATACCAAAAGATAAGTACAGTCATACCTCTTCATGAAAGAATCTGCTTTCAAAATTTTCAAGCTGGGAAACAAGATGCGAAAATTTTTATGACTCACTTTGCTAAAAATATTTCATGTTAAGAAAAGAGATTTGCCAGCCTGGTCGAGAATGAAATAGTCACCCATTGAAAAAAAAAGTTGAAGAAAATGGATTTACACAATAGAAAATGTAGCTGTAGTCTATAGTAGGGGTAACTATAATAGTACAGTACATATGGTACAGTAAATTTTGTATATGTACAGTATTGTACTGTATGTATTGTACAGTATTATTTGTCATTCATTATTACATTGTTCTAGTAACTACTTAATTTACAGGTATTAACAGTTAGTTTAGGTATATTGAATGGCTCAAATGTATTTGGCTGTACAGTATTTCATTGTGGTTATACTGTAGCTTTATCATAAGATTTAATGTGGTGTTTTGTAGGGTTTGGAACGAATTAGGCAATTTACATGTAAAATGTGACTTGCAACACGAAAAAAATCATGTTACAAAAGCCACTCCAGAACGAATTAATTTTGTGTTGTGAGGCATTACTGTATGTGGTGAAGTGAATTATGTTCCTATAAGGTTACAAACCTTTGAAACACAATGTATTGTCTACATTTGTGAAGGGGTAACTATAAACAACCACCCATCTTATAGTTTTGGTATCGCTCTTCCGATCAGGAAGGCGATGAACTCTGAGTGTAACTGATCTTGCTTCGACGTAGGATCTCTTTATCAATTCTGAATGAGTTCCTAGTAGGGAAAATTCATCTTACAGCCACAACTAGTGCTGACAGGGTTCCCTGGATGGCGATGGCGATCCATTTGTAGTTCAATGTTAAAGTATTTCCAGTGTTCCTATTTTGACAAATCCACACGCTCTTTTAGCCTGCTCCTCCGAGGGAGTGCAGTCATTATCAGTTACCCAGACCGTGATTCTTCTCTGACAACAAGGAAAAATGGTTGGCAAGGGGAAGGAGAGGTCACCCTCTTTTTTCCTTTTCTAGCAGTTTCATCTCCATCCTCCATTCCATTTGTCTGATATTTCGCCCTTAAGAAGAATATTGTTGCGTGGCAAGGCCTTTTGCTGTAAGTTACTTTCCATTTTTAGGATTCGCTCTCCTTGAAGGAGTGAGGTCACCTGCTTGACTGGGTCAGTCAAGAGAACATGAGCTGGAGTTACAGTTACCACTCTTGCACCATGAGCAAGTAAGCAGTCCTGATTTGACTGGCAACCACTGGTAAAAAGAATATTATCTGTCTACCTTTTGCTACGTTTAAACTGCTAATGTTCTTACTATTTGGTAAAAAATTTAATTCCCAGAATCTTACCTTTGAATGAAAAAGGCTTTTTACTACAAGTCTCAACTTAATGACCTTGATAATGAAAGGTGATACAATTTTCTCTCGCTACTGGCCTATTCCCCCTCTGTGGAACTGCTACAATACCTCCCAGAAGGCCCCATATATATAGAGAGAGAAACAATTGGAGATTCAAACAAACTCTGACTGAAGTAGTAAATATCCTGTGTTTGTACCCATCAGGAAGTCCTCTCACGTCACCACAAGCAAATCAGCTTCTCTACACACGGAAGTTTTTTTTTTCTTTTATTTCTAACGTTATTTTTACACTATCTGTTATCTGTAAGAGAAAGAAAGAGACAGACAGACTGACATGCACTCACACACAGTATTTAGATTTATATAGAGGAAATTATGAAAATAGTATGGTACCAATATTGTGTAAATGCAAGACGAAGTATGAAACGGGTTAGAGATGTTTCATTGGCAACTATGAGAGAGAGAGAGAGAGATTGATTGATTGATTCATATGTAGAAAATTATTAATGTAGTACAGTACCAATATTTAAAAACAAGCCAAACAATTATGAAGCAATTAGAGAAGTTTTATTGACAACACCTAGCAGTCCTCATTGTGATGTCGTGAGAGATAGGAAATGACCAAAATAATTATTACTGGTTTTAAATAAACTATTTTATATCCTAAATCTTTTACATACTTTATTGAATAGACCAAGCATTAATTTAAAAAGAAATTATAATAATGTGCATATAATTTTTACAGCAACTCGTCAAATCGGCTGATTCAATCGTCGAGTAAAATGTAAAGACTACAGTAATGCACATGGTTGCTTGTTTTTGTATGTTTTATGTCATGGGATAACATAACAAAACAATAAATTAACTGTCTGTATATTCATTGAATATACCAAATAGTAATTTAAAAACAAATTACAGTAATTTGAAATCAGACAACTGTAAAGTAGCATAATATTTACTGGTATGCAAGTCAACAGATTCGTTTGTCTAGTAGAATTTGAACACAACTGCAGTGCATACGGCTACTGCTTTGTACACATTGAAATAACCTTTTATATATTTGTTGAATATTTCTACCAGTAATTTGAAAATAAATCACATTAACCTAAGTATAATATTTATGTTAAACTACCCTTCAAATCACCTGATTCAATCATTTATAAAATGTAAACACTACACAGCCCATATTGCCACTTATTTATGTGTTTCTATGGTATAATAAGGTAATGAAATAATAAAACAACCTATTATATAATTTAAAACGGGAAGTAAAATGACATTTGCAATAACCCGATATTTATTTCTTATGAAGCAGGACTATTAAGTTAACTTTTGTAGCTGGGAATCGTAGGCATGTGAGTGAAGTTAAGCCTACCCTGGGCCAAATTTTAATAATTCATCAACATCTCCTCCTACGCCTATTGACGCAAAGGGCCTCGGTTAGAATTCGCCAGTCGTCTCTATCGAGCTTTTAAATCAACACTTCTCCATTCATCATCTCTCACTTCACTCTTCATAGTCCTCAGCCATGTAGGCCTTGGTCTTCCAACGCTTCTAGTTCCTTTCAGAGCTCAGTTGAAAGTTTGGTGAACTAATCTCTTGGGGAGTGCGAAGAGCATGCCCAAACCATTTCCATATAACTTCTCACCATGATCTCATCTTATAGTTTCTTTTCTAATCCTGTCCTTCCATTTAACTCCCAATATTCTTCTTAGGGCTTTGTTCTTAAATTTATAAAATCTGTTAGATGTTGCTTCATTGTCATACCACAACTTATGTCTATACGATAACACTGATCTCAGTAAATTGATAGAGCCTTATTTTTATATGTAATTTCAGGCGATTTGATTTCCAAATTTGACTTAACCTAGTCATTATCTGATTTGCTTTTTTCAATCTTTCATTAAACTCAAATTCTAAAGATCTTGTATTTGAAATCATAGTTCCGAAATATTTAAATGATTCTATCTCATTAATCCTTCCTCCTTCCAATGATATTATGTCTTCCATTGCATATTCCATTCTCATCATCTTTGTCTTTCTTCTATTTATTTTGAGCCCATCCTCATGTAATATTTCATGCATTCTGGTAAGCAAGCTTTGCAAGTCCTGTGGTGTTCTGCTAATAAGGCAGCATCATCAGCATAATCTATGTCGGCTAATTTCCTATTACCAATCCTGTCCAATCCTTCTATGCATTACAAAATCCATGAGGAGGATAAACAACATAGCCGACAACACGTTCCCTAGGAAATCTCTGCTGTTCACTGGAAATTCATTTGATAGGAGTCCATTAACATTAACTTTGCACTTGCTATGCTCATGAATAGACCTATTCAAATTTACATATTTAAGAGAATTTTTAATAATTAACAACTTGAAAATAGCTTCTAGGAACCTTTTGTGTTCGTAAGTTAACCAATTCGGTATGATAACAGTGGCTCATATTTATATATTTAAGAGAATTTTTATCTTTTTATAATGTCTGTCTAAGTTATATACCAAATTTCAATGCTATACCTTTAAAACTAAGGGAGAAGATAGAATTTGAAGGTCTAAAAGTATAGTTTTGAAATACGGGCTTTAAAAGTTTCTCTTTGTATTGTCACAAAGAAAATATTAATAAATCCTGATTATTATGGATTTTATGTTCCATTTTGGATATTGATAAACCAAAACAAAGTTGATTATCATAATTTAATCATAAATGAAGATCCCTTTGCTCACTATTTTGCTTCTTTAGGCAAGACGGTCACTCCTTCATCATATCTCTCATTCACAAACTGCTAATTTTGCTGATATTACCCATTTCTGAATTCTTATTAGAGCAAATATTCTGCTTCCTTATGTTATCGAGATGTGGAAATTGTCTAATCCTCTTGGGCATGATGAAATTCTTGCCGAAATCATGAAATACAGACGTAAAAAAAAGTGACTGTCAGAGGTCAAACTCAAATGTGTATTGTATTTGAGGTTTGTGCCAAGACTGAGAGCCGAAGAGTGTAATTACCACATAATACATCGTCTTGTGACTCATGGAATCTATACAGATGCCATTGCTCACAATTTCAAAACCTGTTTTTTCCCCATAAATCATCAGCTGTCTCGAATATGGAAGTGATCGACCTGCAAGGGGTGACTAGTCTACATGCTATTGTCTGCTTTAGGACCGATTTTCGTCTAACTTCCCTCCTTCCCCGTCTTTTTACCCCCCCCAGGGGTCGACCTCGACCCTGACATACCTTTATAGGGGTAAGTGATCAAACAGCAAAGTTATTACATAATTATAAATTGTCGAACAGTGTTGATACTTGTTTGGTTCTTTATAGTTGGAAAGTGTGGATGGATGGTGTGTCTACCACTTGCATGTCATTGGTTTTGGCTTAGATGCCATATATTGCCATGAGGTCCATTTTCCCTCAAATGCTAATTTCTGAATTTTTTTTATTTTTTACAAATTTGATTTTTTTCTATTTATTTTGAATTTATCTTCAATAATGGCCAGCAGGCAGTATTCCCTCGGCATGGATGTCATCAACACACTTCTAATGGAGTTAAAAAGAGATGTTGATGATAATATGGAGTTTGCAACCCCATTCTTCATTTCAAGTGGTAGATTGGGCTGTAAGAGTTGTTGCGGTCTGCGGCCATTTTGTTGACATACCCGAAAGGTAAGTTGGCATATCTCTATATATTCTTGTTCTGTATAGAATACGTGATATTTTGGTATATTTTAATGCATAAATATCATATTTTATAGGAGATAAAATGATTTTCATAAGAAATTTACATTGTGAAACTACGCCGTCAAAAAATGACCTTTAGATTTCGCCCCTGATATAACAGTAAATTACATCTTAGTGCACATTTTATTATGTATTTCTGTTCTAGGATAATATGAGTATTCTATAAGAAAATTAGCCTTTTCCTATTTCATTTGGGTACCCAAAAAAATTCATGAAATTTGGACAAATTTTTTTGGCCAAAAAAAAGTTACCCTTTTTTTCTCATTTCAGATCTTGACTTCTATGGGTCCAACTCATTTCCAGCAATTACACGCTGTTGCTTTGCCATCTAAGAAGGTGTCCCTAAAGGAATTTATGTGTATATGTATATTTCTATTTTTTGTGAATATTTACGTCGTCTTTTTTTTGTATACTTAAATTTTTAATATATTTCCAATAAATAGTTATTTTGTAGATGGGTATCATTTATATTTTCAGTAGTTTTAAACATTCTTTGAAGTATTTTTAGCAAGTCAAACAATACAGATTGATGTATAACTGAATTTTTCCTGAATTTTTTTCGGAGTCGGGGTCGCGCGCGACCGAGTATACCCTTAAAGGGGTGTCCGAGGAGCGTACCTATCCAGGGTTAAAAAGTAATGATTATCAAAATTTACTAAAACAGAAGTACTGCATTTTCTTGTAGGGAACAATGATTTTGGTTTATTAAGTTACTTTTACTAATAACCCTGTAACTATGAAAGTAAGACGAATTTTGACAAAATAATTCGTAAACACATTTTCCATTGCCATACGAGCCTCTGTGAAATTTTTCAGTATTGTTTATCTTCCTATACCCCCATATATTGGCATACCAGCCGGCCCCCTTAAGCAAATAAGTCATACCACCTGAGAACAGTGGAGCATCTGCAGGTCAATTCAAGCATGGTTGGACTGCCAGTAGACCAGGGCAAGATACAATCGGTAAATACAAAGTAGTCTCTTGCAATATTATATTACGCTGGGAAGTGAAGTTAATTAGAGGAAGCATCACCCGAGCTGCAGTCATCCAAATGTTTGAAATTAATTTCAGTGCAAAATACAAAGGAAGCACTCCAAAGGAAAGGGATACTCGCAGGAAGACCTGAAACTCTTGCCTATGGTGGAAAAGCAGCAACATTTCTTAATGGACATTGACATATCTTTGGCATTCAGGAACAATACCCAAGTTGGTGTCAGGAACAAATCTGAAGCCTCAGGGCAAAGAGACAAAAAAGAAAATGCTGTTCAATGACAAATACTGCAGAGGTTGTTACATTTTTGGGCTTGTTGCTGAAGAAAGGGTATGCACAGCAGGTACAACCAGATGCAGTCCATGCAAGACATCCTACAAGGTATTTACCACACGAAGTTTACCACTTGAGAAACCAGACAAAATAAGAGTAGTATTTAACTGCATGGCTAGATTCAATGGATATTCTATGAATGACCTGTATCTACAGGATCCTGATCTTATAAAGTCCTACTTAGTTTGTTAACCTAGTTCAGAGAAGAAAGAATGACAACATCTTATGAAGTAAAAGTCTCCAAAGAACATGACTCTATGATTATGTAGTGGCCCGAGGGTGACTAACAGTAGAAACTACAAAAATAACAGATGACCATATACATATTTGGAGCAGTCTCATCTAGTGTGGCCAACATTGTTCTGAAGAAAAACACATCATGCGAAGGAGTAATTTCAATGTAGACGATAGACCACTGCCTCAAGTTGGTCAGTTTTTATGGGATGTAATATCATGTGGAAAACAATACTTTTGCGTAGTGTCATCATGCAAGAGAAACCATTAACCAGACATGGCCTATTGTTTGCTGTAACTTCACTGTTTGACCCTCTTGGTGATGTTGCTCCCTTAGAAAGAAAATACTGCAAGACTTGTCTCAAAATGTTTTGGATGGGATGATGATATAGCCGAGGCCTACCAGGCCTGATGGGAAAAATGGCTATTATTAAAGAGTCACCTTTGATTTCTGAATTACACTTTAACATACACAGGAAATGCAAGAACTTTGAACAAATTTAAACAAGTTATTTTCATGTGTTATGTGATGTATGTCAAATAAGCTGCATATATCTGACTTAACAAATGGTTTATTGGAAAATCAAGAGTAGCACCTATGGTGCCTATAATATCAATACTCAGACTGGAGTTTACAATAGTAGTAAATATACAGGCATGTATTACAAGGGCTAGACATCCTTGTTAACAGTGTAACTTATCAACAGCATTTGTCCTGAACTGAGTAAAAGAAGTCAGACAGTATTCACCACCCAGTCAGTGTAGATACATAAACACCAAAGACATGCTACCCAACATAGCTTCAAGAGGAGTAAATGCAACCCTGCTAGTGGATACCAAGCTGTGATATCACGGGTCAAATTTCTTATCCATAGAGGAATCCATCTTGCCAACAGACACCCCGCATGAATTATACAAGATATTCCAGAATAGTTTTTTGATACTCCCCACCTTTCTCAAGGCAAAATCTGAAAGTGAGACTTCACTTGCTATCTATTAACTTGCCAACAAAGCCGAAGTAGTCGTCAAATGCACTCAAAAATGATATTTTCCAGGAAAGTTTAATTATCAACATAATCAAATAGATGCATGGGGCTAAGTTTGGTAAAAATCAAGCACAGTCCATGGCCATTATTATTATTATTATTATTATTATTATTATTATTATTATTATTATTATTATTATTGTTATTATTATTATTATTATTATTATTTCTACTACTACTACTACTAGCTAAGCTACAACCCTAGTTGGAAAAGCAGGATACTATAAGCACAGGGGCTCCAACAGAGAAAATAGCCCTGTGAGGAAAGGAAACAAGGAAAAATGAAATATTTTAAGAGGAGTAACAATATCAAGATAAAAATTTCCTATATAAAAAGATAAATATTTCCTATATAAAAAGATAAATATTTCCTATATAAAAAGATAAATATTTCCTATATAAAAAGATAAATATTTCCTATATAAACTATAAAAGCTTTAACAAAACAAGAGGAAGAGAAATAAGTTAGAATAGTGTGCTCAAGCAAGAGAACTCTAACCCAAGACAGTGGAAGACCATGGTACATAGACTATGGTACTGCCCAAGACTAGAGAACAATGGTTTGATTTGGGAGTGTCCATCTCCTAGAAGAGCTGCTTACTAGAGCTAAAGAGTTTCTTCTACCTTTACCAAGAGGAAAGTGGCCACTGAACAATTACAGTGGAGTAGTTAACCATTTGGGTGAAGAAGTATTGATTGGTAATCTCAGTATTGTCAAGGGTATGAGGACAGAGGAGAGTGTGCAAAGAATATGCCAGACTATTCGTGTATGTGTAGGCAAAAGGAAAATGAACCGTAACCAGAGAGAAGGATCCAATGTAGTTCTGTCTGGCCAGTTAAAACACCCCATGACTCTCCATCGGTAGTATCTCAACGGGTGGCTGGTGCCCTGGCCAACCTACTATCTAGCTTCATTGATCCAAAAAATGGTCTTTAGCACATTGGAAGACTAATTTAGGAAGCTAAAATTTCCCAATACATGAAACACCCAGTTATTTTTCCCAAAAGAGGTCAAATAACATCTTCGATCAGTAAGGATATTCACCAATTGTTTTCATGACCTGGAAGAAACCATATCCTGATGCCTCAACCTGAAAAGTACTGGGCTATGAATGGCAGGATCTCCCAATAGACCAAGGATGTCTGATCCACCTCATGATTTTGTGATCTCAGCTCCACCCTTTACTGTCACCTATTTGGATTTTTTTTTCCACATCTTTTATCAAAGAAGGCCATAAAGAAGTAAAGGAGTATGTGATCATATTTTCTTGCCTTAACTAACCTAAAGTCCAGTTCCCCTATAAATGCCTACTCATTGCACACCAATGTTTTCATGAATGTTCTAAGATGATTCATAAAAAAAGAGTAGGCAACATAATGTTGATGAGAAATGACAAGGGGATAAGTTTCAGAGGTGCAGAGAGAGCTATGAGTGTCACTGCAATGATGGACCATCAAGGTGTTAGCAGAAAACTTGGACTGGAGTATCAAATTGAAATTCAATCCTCCTGCTTCCAGTTTGATGAAAGATATATGGAAACGAATGTATCAATCCGTTCGTAAGGTTCTCTTGCTCCTTCCACTGAAATGTGGCAGAAAGATCAACATGGATACTCACCATATAATTGTATGATGTGGGTGTAATAATTAACTCCAGACCATTGACAACAATAAGTGATGATATCGGAGATCTCAATCCATTATATTCATGCCAACTACTTACTATGAAACCTGCAATAGCTCCACTACTGGGACATGCTGAAGAATTGGAGTTTCATGCTTGAAAGATGTGAAAACATGCAAGTCTTAGCTGATATGGTGTGGTCAAAGTGGAAGGAGTAGTTGGTCACACTAAGAATGTTGTAAGTGGCATATTCCAAAAAAAAAACCTCCAGATAGATGGTGATGTGCTTAATACCATTGAAAATCTTCCAAGGAACAATTGGCAACTTAGGCACTAAGTAAGATGCACCAGGATGAGAGCAAAACCACATGCATATGTAGTTACACTCAGATTGAAGACAATGAACTCTATAAGACCAGAACATAAATCGGTCAAACTTATCTCAAGGGGACAGTAACTTGGAACATTGCTGCAAGTTTTTAATGTTTCATAGACATTATTATATTGATTAGAATCAACAATCAAGAGATGATAGTCATTTATTGGGTGGAATATGTAGATGCCTTTTATAAAGCTACATTTATTTAGATACAGTATGTTATAATATGAACAGTGTAATATCAATCATTGTCGAAGAAGTTATGTAATGTTATTTTGTGTAGTGCTTTGTTTACATGTATGAATCATGGACTTGTATTTGCTTTATACTGTATATGCTAATTAGTATATTGCGGGTTGAAATTATCCAGACAGCTACAAACCCCATAATGGCAGTAAAGCTAAAACAAAACATTTCACCAGACTTCTAGAACAGTAGTGTAAAATTGATTGAATACCAGAGTACAGTATTGTAGAAGTTGATAGAATGTGAGTACAATACTTTCTTACTCTGTATATTAACGACCAAGCTGACTCGCATAGTTACATACAGTTTCTCAGAGTGTTTATACAAAGTGTCCTATTAATTATTTCAAGTCTTTTAAAGTCTTAATATAGTTTGCTTGGATATATTCATTGGCTCACCTTTGGATCTTGAAGTCACTAAATTTTGCATGGCACGTTCGTACTTTTATTAGTTATTCAACAGTTTAATAAGGTAACAGCCCAAATTGAATATTATTGAAAGATTACATATAGCAGATCAACGGATTGTGCATTTAAGGAAGTTTCCTCCTCAAAGTGTTCATAGTGGTGTATTTTTTCAGGATAAGTATTCAGTTGTGAAATAAAACCGTGCCCATTACAATTTTGTTCTAATTTTAACCTGTGGTGTAAACAGTTCACTGCAGCTATATCCACTTTGGGTATCTGTCAGTGGCTTCAGAAAAATAGAGAAATATTCTTTTCTATATGGCCAAAATTAACAATAAAAGCCTAAATTTAAGTCGTGTAGAAGCTGATAATGGTGTTGAAACATGATTCTGTAAGTGTGGTGTATGTAATTGAATGCTGTAACTTATGAATCATATGAAGTCCTTGGGTAAGAAGGGGATACCTTTTTTAGGTTTGTGAGCGATCTTTGTGTCAATTTTTAATTGTTAATGTTCCTTTCTATTGAATTGTTACTGAAGGGCTTACTCTTTCTGCCTTCCTAGGATGCTTAATATTCCCCGAAGACTCGAGCCAAAGCCCAGTAAGATTGATGCTGTTGAGAGGTTTGTGATTTGGTTGCTTTTATCAAGATTTTTTATCTTTAACTGTAGATTTAGCTCTGTATATTAGCATCAACAGTGAATTGAAAAACATAATTCCTAGGGTACACTGTTTTGGAAAAGGCTATGCTTTTGATTGTATGTTTTAGTTTATGGTTTGCCTATTTATTATTTAGTTTTACTCATGCATCCTCTAAATTCCACTAATCATAGGGAAATATTTTCTCTTATTTGTTTAGGGTAAGATAGAAGTTTAGGAGCGCATAATTGGAACTTATAAAATGGAATACCTTTCTACTCAGATTCTATATCTCTGTATAGTGAGATATCTCAATACTACTACAGTATATGGTACAGTGCTTTGTTTTGTTATTGGTATGTTAATCTTTGATAACATGATTTGGTAGTTACGGATTTTATCTGTGTATTGGAGTGACCTGGTGAAAATGAATAAGTTCCTCTGCACATGTTTGTGCATTTATGTACATAGCCATTTTTTAAGTGGCTTCTCGGCAGAAAATATGAGTTCCTAGGAATTACAAACCTGTTGCTTTGTAAGACCTCTGTAGCTAATTATAAGAACAACATTAAATTTCACATAAAGAGCATGTAAATCTACTGTCAAGACATGGAGGTCTTCCTTGCTTGGTTAAACCATTTTACTTGCCAAAAAGTATTGATTTCACGGCTGTTGTTAAGATACAAATGTGTTTGTAGTGCTATGTATTTACAGTATATACCCTTTTCATCATGTTTTCATCTTACTGCTGGTATTGATTTCATAGTTTCCTTAGTAGGTAAACATTGTTATTCATTTTTTGGCTTGAACAATATCCCTTTTCATTTATTTCAAGTTTTGAGAAAGTCCAATACAAGTAATTGTTCCATGATAGCTCCAACCAACAGGGCTGTGATGTTTTGGCCATTGCTAAGCTAGATAAATGGACTTGTTTGTATAACCCATTGGCCTGTTAATTTGAAAATGAATAAAAGCAAAACAAAAAGTGTCCTTGAGTATAACCAAGTCTAAAGACTGGAGGGGCATGATACAGCCTAGGTTTTGAAATTATTCGATATATGATCTCATTTTGTCTTGTGCACTACTATGTGGATTTCCATCTACTTTCTTCTTTGCCTATTGGTATCTCTTCCTCCTTTGAGTTTTTTTTTTAATTTTTTTTTTTATTACATAAGCAGTCTTCATTCTTTCTCATGATATTTCCAAACAATGAGTTTTAGTTATTTGTGTGTTTTCCATGTGTTTCGTTTGAACTTCATCAATCATTCAATGGTGTTACCTATGCACTTAGGGAGGCAAACTATCATTTGTATGTTGTACCTTTTGAAAATTCCCATTTTCTTTGTCAGTAGACATGGTCAAAATGAAATTGGGTATGTGCATTGTTTTTTACTTTCCTTTAAGAGAACAAGCGAATGAAGTTTATATAAAGGTATTAGATGGAAAGAAAATTGAAATTCTTAGGTAAATATAAATAACTAGCAGGTAATCATCATTCATATTGTAAAATTCGTAGGCAAAAATTTGTATCCTAATTGACACTTTTTTCCTGGCTCCTTTTCAGCCCTTCTCTTGACATATTCCAACTATTACAATATTTAGATTGTCCATTCTGCAGCCTCGGGACATCTTTTCTTCATATTTTCCCTCTTAATAAGGTCTTCCCAGTGTAGTCCAACCTTATGCATGCAATCATCACAAATGTTTGTATAGTATTTTACTGTTTACCATACCTTGTATACGATACTTATAACAAGCCTGGAAATGTTTTATTCAAGGCTGCTTATGGGTTACTACAATGCTTATATTAACTTCATCTATATTTATATTTGGCTACCGCTTGCAATATAACTTCCGATTAAGTATGGAATCTTTTACAAGGCAAAAAAGGTTGAAATTACCATAACGATTTTTGCCATTTTCAAAAAAAGTTTAATGTAAAATGGGTGATTAAATTTTGTAGCACATTTATCTGCAATGGCATATGAGTTGTCTCATACTGCAATGTTATCAAACATATGGACTTGGGTATGGTTACCTGTCAGTTATCAATAGTTTCTTGATGAATATACAGCATATCAGCTCATATATTTTATGTAAATCATGCCCCCTGTGGCCGCGGGGGCATAATAACAATTAGAATAGCGCCAACGTTATCCCTGCGTGTCGTAAGAGGCGACTAAAAGGGACGGGACGAGGGGGCTGGGAACCCCCTCTCCTGTATATAATCCTGCGAGACGTCAACAAAGAGATGGAGCTGGGGGGAGAATGACTGCTCCCCGCACTCTAGTTTTGGGGTGTTTGAATGTGCGTGGATGTAGTACGATAGAGAGTAAAAGATGTGAGATTGGAAGTATGTTTAGGAAGAGAAGGATGGATATATTGGCCTTGTGTGAGACAAAGATGAAAGGAAAGGGTGAAGTGATGTTTGGTGAAATGTCTGGTAGAGTGTCTGGGATTGAAAGGGGAAGAGCGAGAGAGGGTGTGGCTTTATTGCTGAGTGAATGGATGACAGGTTAAGTAGTGGATTGGAAGGAAATATCATCTAGGTTAATGTGGGTAAGGGTTAGGTTGGGTAGGGAATGTTGGGCGTTTGTCAGTGCGTATGGGCTAGGTAGTGAGAAAAGTGAAGAACAGCGGAATGAGTTCTGGAACGAATTAACTAGGTGTGTAGAAGGACTGGGTAGAAGGAATTATGTAGTTGTCATGGGTGACTTAAATGCTAGAGTGGGCGCTGGAGAGGTAGAAGGTGTCATTGGGAAGTATGGCGTACCAGGTGAAAATGAGAGTGGTGAGAGACTGGTAGATATTTGTGTTGAACAAGAGATGGTAAGAAGTGCTAGCTTTTTCAAAAAGAAAGATAAAAACAAGTATACATGGGTAAGAGTGGAAAATGGAATAGTAGTAGAAAGGGCATTAATGAATTGTGTGTTGATACTAAAAGAATGTTTGGAAGATTGAAAGACGTGCACGTGTTTAGGGGTATGGCTAACGGTAAGTCTGATAATTTTTTGGTGGAAGGAAAATTAGTTGTAGCAAAAGAGTGGGGAATAGAGTAGGTGGATGTAAAAGGGAGCTAGTGAGGGTTGAAGAGCTAATGAAACCGGGGGTAAAAAGTAAATATCAGGAAAGGTTGAAAATGGCATATGACGTAGTGAGAGTAAGAGAAACTGGTAATTTAGAGGAGGAGTGGAAGTTAGTAAAAGAAAATTTTGTTGTGATTGCAAGTGATGTGTGTGGCAAGAAGGTTGTTTGAGGCAGCATGAGGAACGGCAGTGAATGTTGGAATGAAGGAGTGAAGGTAAAAGTGGAAGAGAAAAAGAGGGCTTTTGAAGAATGGCGGAAGAGTAATAGTATAGAGAAGTATGAAAAATATAGAGAGAAAAATGTGGAAGTAAAGCGCAAGGTACGTGAGGCAAAGAGGGCAGCTGACCTGAGGTGGGGTCAGGGATTGGGGTATTCATATGAAGAGAATAAGAAAAATTTTGGAAAGAAGTGAAGAGAGTAAGGAAGGCTGGCTCAAGAATTGAAGAGACAGTGAGAGATGAAAATGGAAGGTTGTTAAAAGGAGAGGAGGCAAGGAAAAGATGGGCGGAATATTTTGAAAGTTTACTGAATGTTGAGGATAATAGGGAGGCAGATATAATTGCTGTTGCAGGTGTTGAGGTGCCGGTGATGGGAGATGAGAATGAGAGAGAGATTACAATAGAGGAAGTGAGGAGAGCACTAGATGAAACGAGAGTAGGAAAAGCATCTGGTATGGATGGTGTGAGAGCTTAGATGTTGAAGGAAGGGGGTGTGACTGTACTTGAATGGTTGGTGAGATTGTTTAATATGTGTTTTGTGTTGTCCATGGTACCAGTAGATTGGGTCTGTGCATATATTGTACCACTATATAAGGGTAAGGGAGATGTGCATGAGTGTTGTAATTCAAGAGGTATTAGTTTGTTGAGTGTAGTTGGAAAAGTGTATGGTAGAGTAATGATTAATAGGAATAAGGATAAAACAGAGAATGCAATCTTAGAAGTACAGTGTGGTTTTAGAAGAGGTAGGGGTTGTATGAATCAGATTTATACAGTTAGGCAGATATGCGAGAAATATTTAGAAAAAGGTATGGAGGTGTATGTTGCGTTTATGGATCTGGAGAAAGCGTATGATAGAGTTGATAGGGAAGCAATGTGGAATGTGATGAGGTTATATGGAGTTGGTGGAAGGTTGTTGCAAGCAGTGAAAAATTTCTACAAAGGTAGTAAATCATGTGTTAGAATAGGAAATGAAGTGAGTGATTGGTTTCCGGTGAGAGTGGGGGTGAGACAGGGATGTGTGATGTCGCCGTGGTTGTTTAACTTGTATGTTGATGGAGTGGTGAGAGAGGTGAATGCTCGAGTGCTTGGACGAGGATTAAAACTGGTAGACGAGAATGACCATGAATGGGAGGTAAATCAGTTGTTGTTTGCGGATGATACTGTACTGGTTGCAGACACAGAAGAGAAGCTTGACCGACTAATGACAGAATTTGGAAGGATGTGTGAGAGAAGGAAGTTGAGAGTTAATGTAGGTAAGAGTAAGGTTATGAGATGTACGAGAAGGGAAGGTGGTGCAAGGTTGAATGTCATGTTGAATGTAGAGTTACTCGAGAAGGTGGATCAGTTTAAGTACTTTGGGTCTGTTGTTGCAGCAAATGGTGGAGTGGAAGCAGATGTACGTCAGTGTGAATGAAGGTTACAAAGTGTTGGGGCCAGTTAAAGGAGTAGTAAAAAATAGAGGGTTGGGCGTGAATGTAAAAAGAGTTCTATATGAGAAAGTGATTGTACCAACTGTGATGTATGGATCGGAGTTGTGGGGAGTGAAAGTGATGGAGAGACAGAAATTAAATGTGTTTGAGATGAAGTGTCTAAGGAGTATGGCTGGTGTATCTCGAGTAGGTAGGGTTGGGAACGAAATGGTGAGGGTGAGAACGGGTGTAAGAAATGATTTAGCAGCTAGAGTGGATATGAATGTGTTGAGGTGGTTTGGCCATGTTGAGAGAATGGAAAATGGCTGTCTGCTAAAGAAGGTGATGAATGCAAGAGTT
Source organism: Palaemon carinicauda (assembly GCF_036898095.1). NCBI lineage: Eukaryota > Metazoa > Arthropoda > Malacostraca > Decapoda > Palaemonidae > Palaemon > Palaemon carinicauda. The sequence goes on along the minus strand of NC_090726.1, from coordinate 88,588,810 downwards.
GATGGGAGAAGTACAAGAGGAAGGCCAAGGTTTGGGTGGATGGATGGAGTGAAGAAAGCTCTGGGTGATAGGAGGATAGATGTGAGAGAGGTAAGAGAGCGTGCTAGAAATAGGAATGAATGGCGAGCGATTGTGACGCAGTTCCGGTAGGCCCTGCTGCTTCCTCCGGTGCCTTAGATGACTGCGGAGGTAGCAGCAGTAGAGGATTCAGCGTTATGAAGCTTCATCTGTGGTGGGTAATGTGGGAGGGTGGGCTGTGGCACCCTAGCAGTACCAGCTGAACTCTGTTGAGTCCTTTGTCAGGCTGGAGGAACGTAGAGAGTAGAGGTCCCCTTATTGTTTCGTTTCATTTGTTGATGTCGGCTACCCCCAAAAATTGGGGGAAGTGCCTTGGTATATGTATGTATATGTATGTATCTGTGCATGGTTTAACAGCAGAAAAGATTTGAAATATGTTGACAATTTGCTAGGGATAGGGTTCACACTTGCACATTTAGATCATCGGTTTAGTGTTTTCATATTTGTATTTACTACAATGAAATGTATATATCTCATATGTATTTCAAGTACCAAAATTTACAATTTCAGATCTTTTACATACACTCATAGTGTACGTAGTGACAGGTCAAGGATTAAGCTTGAAGCAATTTTGAATGACATGTTTGCATCTACAAAGTTAAAAAAAATTGGAATTGGTTTTCATGAACTATTAATTCTGTGTACTACTACTGAATTTTACCACTTTATTCTCTTAATTGAATTATGCATGAGCATTTGACATTTGTCATCATCAGATTAATTTCTTCCCTATTTTTTTCTAACAAGTACCATTATACAGTACATAGCTTTAAGATGGCTTTATTTAATCTTATTTGTCTTTAGGTATAAGATGGCTTTTATTTGATGTCAACTGCTTTCTCTTAATGTATTTCTCTGGTGTTTGGTTCTGAATTTAGTTGCTTGTATTGGTCTTTGGTGCCACACTTGGTTAAAGGTTTTCCTTTTTTGCTTTCTTGACATGTTACAGAATGTAGTTTTCCTCTATTTCTTTACTAGAACTAACTTTTAAATATATTTCACCTATAGGATGCTTAACATTCCCCGGAGACCTGAAACAAAAGGAAACAAGATGGATGCTAAAGAGAGGTCTGTGGTTGCTTTATTTTTAATCCTTAATATTTTCCTCTTTGCACTTTAGCCTATAGTCTGCAAAACATAATATAAAATACACACACTCATTCATATAAATGTTGGTACATATTGATAGCTGTAGTGACAAAGTGGAAAAGTTATGAGATTGTCTCTACAATTGATAGAATACATATGTATACTGTATCTGTGGAAAATTACTTGTCCTTTTGATAAGTATTATGTGAAAATGTACCCTATAAATATGAAGAGAGGTAAAACGCACAAAGGATGAAACTGTGGTAACATTAAAAAATTAGTGCATGCACATAAGATGGAATTTAAAGAAATCGATATGGTTGTAGCTATGGATTATTGACCAGTAGTGGGTTAACTTTTATTAGTTACACTTTAAGCAGTCCCAACTGTTTCCACTTTACATTTACCAACACTTGTCTGGTGTTTACATGAATAAGAAGTTAAGAAAAGTTTAAGATAAAAGCAGTGACAATAATTTTTGTATACTGGACTATATATATATATATATATATATATATATATATATATATATATATATATATATATATATATATATAATATATGTTATATATAAATATATATATATAATTTTATATATATATAATTTTATATATATATATATATATATATATATATATATATGCATATATATATATATTTATATATATATATATGATAAATTTTTTGCACATTTAAACGTGTTTCTTTCATATTTCAAATAAGCCATATATATTAATACATTAAAGTCTGGATTCTCTTAACGACCTCGGGATCAGAGCCCAAGGCGGAACCGCCCAAAGACTATGATATCGGACCGGCGGGGATTTGAACCCTCGCCAGGATATCTGTATGGTCACTGGCATACAGATATGATATCATAGTCTTTGGGCGGTTCCGCCTTGGGCTCTGATCCCGAGGTCGTTAAGAGAATCCAGACTTTAATGTATTAATATATATGGCTTATTTGAAATATATATATATGTATATTTATATGTATATATGTTCATACAAAACTGGTCTAGTGTAGATTAAATACAATGACTTATTCATAATTTTCATTTTATTTGATACTGTATATTATTTTCATTTG
>NC_090726.1:88536553-88581553 GCF_036898095.1 Palaemon carinicauda | reverse complement strand
GTACCAGTAGATTGGGTCTGTGCATGTATTGTACCACTATATAAGGGTAAGGGAGATGTGCATGAGTGTTGTAATTCAAGAGGTATTAGTTTGTTGAGTGTAGTTGGAAAAGTGTATGGTAGAATACTGATTAATAGGATTAAGGATAAAACAGAGAATGCAATCTTGGAAGTACAGGGTGGTTTTAGAAGAGGTAGGGGTTGTATGAATCAGATTTTTACAGTTAGGCAGATATGCGAGAAATATTTAGCAAAAGGTAAGGAGGTGTATGTTGCGTTTATGGATCTGGAGAAAGCATATGATAGAGTTGATAGGGAAGCAATGTGGAATGTGATGAGGTTATATGGAGTTGGTGGAAGGTTGTTGCAAGCAGTGAAAAGTTTCTACACAGGTAGTAAAGCATGTGTTAGAATAGGAAATGAGGTGAGCGATTGGTTTCCGGTGAGAGTGGGGCTGAGACAGGGATGTGTGATGTCGCCGTGGTTGTTTAACTTGTATGTTGATGGAGTGGTGAGAGAGGTGAATGCTAGAGTGCTTGGACGAGGATTAAAACTGGTAGGCGAGAATGATCATGAATGGGAGGTAAATCAGTTGTTGTTTGCGGATGATACTGTACTGGTAGCAGACACAGAAGAGAAGCTTGACCGACTAGTGACAGAATTTGGAAGGGTGTGTGAGAGAAGGAAGTTGAGAGTTAATGTGGGTAAGAGTAAGGTTATGAGATGTACGAGAAGGGAAGGTGGTGCAAGGTTGAATGTCATGTTGAATGGAGAGTTACTTGAGGAGGTGGATCAGTTTAAGTACTTGGGGTCTGTTGTTGCAGCAAATGGTGGAGTGGAAGCAGATGTACGTCAGAGAGTGAATGAAGGTTGCAAAGTGTTGGGGGCAGTTAAGGGAGTAGTAAAAAATAGAGGATTGGGCATGAATGTAAAGAGAGTTCTGTATGAGAAAGTGATTGTACCAACTGTGATGTATGGATCGGAGTTGTGGGGAATGAAAGTGATGGAGAGACAGAAATTGAATGTGTTTGAGATGAAGTGTCTGAGGAGTATGGCTGGTGTATCTCGAGTAGATAGGGTTAGGAACGAAGTGGTGAGGGTGAGAACGGGTGTAAGAAATGAGTTAGCGGCTAGAGTGGATATGAATGTGTTGAGGTGGTTTGGCCATGTTGAGAGAATGGAAAATAGCTGTCTGCTAAAGAAGGTGATGAATGCAAGAGTTGATGGGAGAAGTACAAGAGGAAGGCCAAGGTTTGGGTGGATGGATGGTGTGAAGAAAGCTCTGGGTGATAGGAGGATAGATGTGAGAGAGGCAAGAGAGCGTGCTAGAAATAGGAATGAATGGCGAGCGATTGTGACGCAGTTCCGGAGGCCCTGCTGCTTCCTCCGGTGCCTTAGATGACCGCGGAGGTAGCAGCAGTAGGGGACTCAGCAGTATGAAGCTTCATCTGTGGTGGAAATGTGGGAGGTTGGGCTGTGGCACCCTAGCAGTACCAGCTGAACTCGGCTGAGTCCCTGGTTAGGCTGGAGGAACGTAGAGAGTAGAGGTCCCCTTTTTGTTTTGTTTCTTGTTGTTGTCGGCTACCACCCAAAATTGGGGGAAGTGCCTTTGGTATATGTATGTATGATGTGATTACAGTACTGTACTGTGTATTATTGTGATTGACAATGGCTCCTAAGATGTCGAAGAAGGAAAGCAGTAAGAAGAAGCTGATGATAACGATCAAGATGAAGAAGGAGATCATCGAGAAGCATGACCAAGGCATGCGTGTGAAAGACATTGCTAGTTTTTTCAATCGCTCGCAGTCGACGATATGCGCAATATTAACCCTGGATAGGTACGGTGGGTCGTTTGCGACCCCGAGCGTCAAAAAAAAACAGGTTTTTCTCACGTGACTCACCCCTGTGACTGAATTTGTGGGTGATCGACCTGCAGGAGGTGTCTCCCCTACACGCTCTAGTAGTGTCCAGATGTGCATTGCTGTAGCTGTACTCCTTCCCCGATTTCTGAGACGCGTCGGGGTCGTTCGCGTCCGAGTTTACCCTTCTGAGGTAGTTTGCATAATTATCAAAGTTATTACGTATTATGAAATTGTCGTAAAATGGTGCAACTTGTATAGGTTATCAGTTGTGGAAAGTCTTGGTGGATTGTTTGGCTACCATGTGCATGTTTTTTTTTTTAGTTAAAATGTCGTTCATCACCACGAGGACCATTTTACCGCGAGTGCCCCTTTTTCATTTTTTTTCATTTTTTTGCCAAGTCATTTTTCCGTAAGATATTGCCAAATAGTGTCGTAAAACTTTTGCTTGTTTAGTGTTGGAAAGTGTGTCTAGATGATCTGGCTACCCATGCATGACTTTGTTTTTGTCAGATACGACGTAGTTATTGGTATATTGGGTATTTAACTGCGGTTACCAATTTCTGTTTTTTTTTCAATATTTGTAAAAATTACTACGTAGTAAGGAATTGCCGTATATTATTCATTTTTTTTTCATGTTTATGTGTTAGAAAGTGTGCCTTGATGGTTGGGCTAACACGTGCATGTCTTTTTTTTTATCTGAGATGTCGTATATTAGAATGTCGGGCATTTTACCGCGAGTGTCCCTTTTTAATTTTTTTTAATTTTTTTGCCAAGTCATTTTTCCGTAAGATATTGCGAAATAGTGTCGTAAAACTTTTGTTTTTTTAATGTTGGAAAGTGTGTCTAGATGATCTGGCTACCCATGCGTGATTTTGTTTTTGTCAGATACGACGTAGTTATTGGTATATTGGGTATTTAACTGCGGTTGCCAATTTCTGTTTTTTTTTCAATATTTGTAAAAATTTACTACGTAGTAAGGAATTGCCGTATATTATTGATTTTTTTTCATGTTTATGTGTTAGAAAGTGTGCCTTGATGGTTGGGCTAACACGTGCATGTCTTTTTTTTTATCTGAGATGCCGTATATTAGAATGTTGGGCATTTTTCCGCGAGTGTCCCTTTTTATTTGTTTTACATTTTTTTGCTTAGTCATGTTACCGTAAGGAATTGGCAAGTAGTGTCGCAAAACTTATATTTTTATAGTGTTGGAAAGTGTTTCTAGATGATCTGGCTACCCATGCCTATTTTTTTTTTAGCCAGATATGGCGTATATATAAGTATGTGTTCGATTTTCCTGTGATTGCCATTTTTTCGTTTTTTCCCATTTCTTTCAAAATTACTACGTACTAAGGAACTATCACAGAGTAATATTTCATTTATATGTTTATTTGTCGGAAAATATGCCTTGATGGTTTGCCTAGCACGTGGCTGAAATTTTTTTTTTCTGAGATGCCGTATATTAGAATGGCCATTTTTCCACGAGTGCCCCTTTTTATTTGTTTTGCATTTTTTTGCTTAGTCATGTTACCGTAAGGAATTGGCAAGTAGTGTCGCAAAACTTATATTTTTATAGTGTTGGAAAGTGTTTCTAGATGATCTGGCTACCCATGCCTATCTTTTTTTTAGCCAGATATGGCGTATATATAGGTATGTGTTCGATTTTCCGGTGATTGCCATTTTTTTGTTTTTTCCCAATTCTTTCAAAATTACTACGTACTAAGGAACTATCACAGAGTAATGATTCCTCTAGATGTTTATTTGTCGGAAAATTTTGTTTACTTTTTTTTTTATTGAATATCATCAAATTTTTTTAGCTAAAATATTGTTTTACATTTTTTTTTTCGATTTTATTTCCCTTCAAAAAAAATTTTTTGGGTCAGAATTTTAATTTTATAGGCGTAAAATAATCGACAATTATCCAGCAACCCACCATACAATTTTTATGCATATCCAATAATAATTAGATTAGTAAATAACACCTTGAAATTGACATACCCTTCCTACATTTCAAGTGGCAGATTAGGGAGTCTGAGTCAGTGTGGTTGGCGGCCATTTTGTGGACATATCCGAAGCGTAAGCTGCCCTATCTATATATATTCTTGTTCCCTATAGAATTTGTGATATTTTGGTATATTTTTACCTGCATAAATATCATATTATATATTAAATATATGTATTTTTTTACGAAATTTCCAAGTACTCAAAAAATTACCTTTAGATATGGCCCCTGATATAAATGTAATTTACAAAATAATGAAGATTTTTTTACATATTTCTATTTTAGGATAACATATGTTTATTCCCTAAAAAAATTAGCCACTTCCTATTTCATTTGGGTACCCAAAAAAATTCATGAAATTTGGACAAATATTTTTGGCCAAAAAAAGTTACCCTTTTTTTCTCATTTCAGATCTTCACCTCCATGGGTCTGACTTCATCCAAAATACATCAAGATGTGTCCTAAACATTCAAGAATCAATTCCTAAAAGGATTTGTGTATATATGTATAAACTTTTTTTTTATGAATTTTTATGTCAGGTCTTTTTTTTTTTCTACTTAATTTTTTAAAATATTTATAATAAATATTTTTTCTGCAGATGAGTAGTATTTATCTTTACAGTTGTTTTAAGCATTCATTGAAGTTTTTTTTGGCAAAAGAAAAAAGGAGGTTACTGCAAAAACTGATTTTTCAAGAATTTTTTTTGGCGTCGGGGTCGTTCGCGTCCGAGTATACCCTTAAAGGGGTGTCCGAGGACCGTACCTATCCAGGGTTAAAGAAAAAAGAAGAAATAAAGGCCGCTAAAGTAGCTAAAGGTGTATCGTCGTTGTCAAAACAACGGCCACCTATTCTTGATGACGTAGAAAATTTATTAATGGTGTGGTTAAATGAAAAGCAGCTCGCAGGAGATTCAGTAAATGAGAACATGATTTGCGAGAAGGCAAGAACCATTTACGAGGACTTGGTGAGAAGTGAGCCAGGCACATCAGCAGAAAAACAAAGTTTTAAGGCAAGCCGTGGTTGGTTTGAAAAATTCAAGAAGAGAACGGGTATCCATAGTGTTGTTCGGCATGGCGAGGGGGCCAGCGCCGATACGAAGGCAGCAGAGTCTTTTGTGAAAGTCTTTTGTGAAAGAGTTCAAAAGGCTCGTGGACTCCGAGGACTACGTTTCCCAACAGATGTTTAATTGCGATGAGACAGGCCTCTTTTGGAAGAAAATGCCCAGGAGGACCTATATCACGGCAGAAGAAAAGGCCCTTCCTGGCCATAAGCCCATGAAAGACAGTCTAACCCTGCTGTTCTGTTCCAACGCCAGTGGGGATTGCAAAATTAAACCTCTCCTGGTGTATCACTCAGAGAATCCACGAGCCTTCAAGAAGAACAATGTGCAGAAGAAAAAGTTGCACGTCATGTGGCGTTCTAATACGAAGGCTTGGGTGACAAGGATCTTCTTCGTTGAGTGGATGAACGAGGTTTTTGGTCCCGAAGTCAAGAGATACCTCCTGGAGAAGGACCTCCCACTCAAAGCCTTGCTGTTAATGGACAATGCTCCTGCCCATCCTCCAGCCATTGAAGAGGACATAGCGGAGGAATACAAGTTCATTAAGGTGAAGTTCCTACCCCCCAACACCACTCCAATACTCCAGCCCATGGATCAGCAAGTGATCTCAAATTTTAAAAAACTTTATACCAAAGCTATGTTCCAGCGCTGCTTTGAAGTAACAGAGGGCACCAACCTTACCCTCAGAGAGTTTTGGAAGGATCACTACTCCATCTACAACTGCCTGACTTTAATTGATAAAGCCTGGCAAGGAGTCACCAGGAGAACCCTCAATTCCGCCTGGAAGAAACTGTGGCCCGACGCCGTTGCAGAACGGGATTTCGAGGGGTTCGAACCCAACCAGGAGGAAGCAGTTGACGAGGATATTGTGTCCTTGGGCAAGGCAATGGGGCTGGAGGTGGACACGGATGACATCGACGACCTCCTGCAGGAGCATAAGGAGCAGCTGACCACCGAGGAGCTGAAGGACCTGCACGAGCAGCAGCAAAGAGAGGTAATAGAGGAAATCTCATCTGAGGAGGAGGGAGGCACTGCAAAATCACTGTCTTCGAGTGAGATAAAAGATTTTTTAAAGAAGTGGGAAGACGGGAAAAGTTTTCTTGAGGAAAATGTCCCGAATAAAGCTGAAACAGACCGTGCAATAAATTTATTAGTCGATAATGGGGTGGGTCACTTCTATAAAATTTTAAAGAACAGACAAAAGCAGGTGTCTATTGAAAAATATCTTGTGAAGGGGGAGAAAAGAACTGTGAAAGACGACGACCAAGAGTCTCGCAAACGCAAAACCAGTGATAGTGAACGCCATTCTCGCGAGAGAACTCCAGTCAACGTTCCTGAAGTTCTCATGGAGGGAGATTCTCCCTCCAAGCAGTAACCCCCTCCTCCTCCTTCCCCTCCTCTCGTCTCCATCAAGCCAGCAGCGACACTCCTCTAAGATAAAGTTCAGGTTTACTGTGCATGCATATCCATATTTTCATCATTAAATGACTGCAATATTTTAATAATTTTGTGTAAAGTACAGTAGAGTACTGTATGTGTGAGGAAAAATTTGTGAAAATTGGTTTTTGTAGATGGGTTGAACTAATTATTTCGATTTTATAACATTCTTATGGGGAAATTCGTTTCGCGATACGAATTTTTCTGTTTACGAGTTCGCATTAGGAACGAATTAAATTCGTAAACCGAGGTTCTACTGTATATATATATATATATATATATATATATATATATATATATATATATATTCATAATGTACATACATAGGGTATATATATGATATTTATCATATTTACTTGTGATTTTCATTTAATCATATAAGCTATAAATACCTCTTAATATTAAATTCGCTCTGCCTCAGGATCAGACCCAAGGGGTAATTAACTTTATGGTAATAGCTTCTGGTTAGCCAAGGATTCAAACCAGGATCAAGTCGAAATTGAGGTTATGGTGACTCATACCACTCTGCTACAAAGAGAGAGAAAAGTTGATTATGACTTTTTCTTACATATTCCTGTTGAGTTCAGGTTTTGTATTATTATTATTACTTGCTAAGCTACAACCCTAGTTAGAAAAGCAGGATTCTATAAGCCCATGGGCTCCAACAGGGAAAATAGCACAGTGTGGAAAGGAAGTAAGGAAATACACTACAAGCAAAGTGTAAGAATAATAACCTCAAAATAAATCTTTCATATATAAATTATAAAAACTTCATATAACAAGAGGAAGAAAAAAATAAGATTGAATAGTGGATCTAATTTTACCCTCAAGCAAGAGAACTCTACCCTCAGACATTGGAAGACAATGGTAAAGAGGCTAGGGCACTACCCAAAACTAGAGAACAATGGTTTCATTTTGGAGTGTCATTTTACTAGAAGAGTTGCTTCCCATAGCTAAAGAGTCTCTTCTACCCTTGCCAATAGGAAAGTAGCCACTGAACAATTTCAGTGCAATAGTTAACCCCTTGAGAGAAGAATTGTTTGGTAATCTCATTGTTATTAGGTGTATGAGGACAGAGAGAGAAAGTGGATAGAATAGGCTAGACTATTCAGTGTATATCGGCAAAGAAAAAATGAACTATAACTAAAGAGAGAGAGAGAGAGGGATACAATGTAGTAATGTTTGGCCAAAGGACCCAATAACACTCTAGCAGTAGTATATCAACTTGTACTTGAATTGAAATCAACCCATCTCATTATATGCATTTTATATAACTATGTCTATATATATATATATATATATATATATATATATATATATATATATATATTTGTTCCAACACGGAGTACATACCTCGAACTACTTTCTTAGGAGGATCTGGGATCTCCTCATTAACCGACCAAGAATTTTGCGTAGTTCCCCCTCTCTCCGTTACCTTTTTGGGGCGCTCCTGGGCAGAAGGATACTCGCCCTGGGGCGACCTGGGATCAGCGCGCAAGGCTGCGCTGCTAGGTCTGAGTCGTCAATAAGCGTCTGGTCGCAGCGTAGATATCATCTCACCACTTTCTCTCACTTATCCCGTCCAATCCGCCTTGTGTACCATGTGTTCATTTGTGTTCCTCATCCCTTGCGCACCACGTGTTCCCTTTGTGTTCATTACCCTTTCCCTTGTGTACTTGTGTTGCTTGCATGTTCGTGTTTCCTTAATTATGGAATCCCAGCATCGTTGTCCCGGGCCTAAAGCTGGTACCGATGTCAACCCGCACACCTCGTGTAGGGGAAATAAGTGCTCCCCTTCCTCCACGTGCCTGGAGTGTGAGTCCTGGCCCGAGCTTCAGTGGACCTTGTTCGCCACTAAGAAGAACGATCTCCCAAGAAGGCGGGCCTCACCTCGCCTTTGACGTCGCCCTCAGAGCCCTCGGAGAGAGGTTCTCCTTCACCTTCCCCTACCCAGAGTAGGGGATAAGGTAAGTCCGTTGCGGGGAAACGGCCTGTTGCCGTTCCTTATGAGTCTGATATCGGGGATTCTGTTCATGTGGGGCCTACGCAGACATGTTGGGGATCTGCTAGTGTGGCGGAAGTGTGTGTCGTGGACGAGGTCCTGGTGCCCGCAGGACCTGTCTCCAGTGAAGACCCGGTGTGGGGGAAGCCCGAAACTGCGCTTACACCCCCATCGAGGCAGTGCTTTTCAGGTTCAGTGGGTTCCGGGGGCGGCCGGGACAAAGAAAGGAGGACCACGTGTTCTTCGGACCCCGACTCCATTGTTTGGATTGCGCCTAGGACGCCCTTCAGGTCCCCCAATTGGCAGGAAGAAGAGTTCGAGGGCGGGTTTGCCTCCCTAGCCGCTTTTCGCACGCCCCCGGTGCCCTCAGCAACGCTTCCGCCGGACTTTATGCAGCCCGTGACCCCAGTATCTAGACCCAGGGCCCCTAGAAAAATTGTCGAAGAAACAGAAGATTCCGACAGCTCCTCCTCCTCGTCTTCCTCCTCGGACAGCTCCTCGACCTACAGCTCTTCCTCGTCGGAGGATTCCAACGACCGGGACACCAGGAAGAAGTGAAAGAGGTCCAGAAGAAGGAAAACTAGCTCCTACGCAAGCCCTGCGAGGAAGAAGGCGAAGTATTCGAGGAGAAGGAGCAAGAAGAAGAGTTCTTCGAGGAGGAAGTTTGTAAGAGTGGCTTTTCCCCCTCGCTGGTCGAGCAGGATGGCTGCCGCTCCAGTGCCTGCCTCGATGGCCGCTGGAGCCGCTCCCGCTACCTTGCCCAGTGTCTCTTCGGCTCCGCCCGCCTATCGGGTGCAGCCGTTGGCACACTTTCCCCTGCCCTTGCCCGGCAAGTCGTCGGCTCCATCCGCTCTACGGCAACAACCGCGTATGAGACCCAGCAGCTCGGCCCCCAGCCGCGTTGTCGCACCGGCTCCATCCGAGTTACGGAACCTGCCGCTGCTGCGACCTGCAAGTAGCTCCATTCGGATTTCCCCGGGAGGGGGTAGACCCATGACGGCTACCCCCATCCCGGCGGCTCCAGCCGTGACGGAGACAGCCGCTCCATCATCCCGACGAGGGAATGGATACCTCCGCGCCCACGGATCCCTCCATGTTCGACGATGCTACCGACACGGAGGTGCAAGTGGTGGAGGAGTTGCTAGACACCGGCGAGTGCTCCCCGGACGAGGTTTCTTCTTATAGGAAAGTGCTAGCCTTAATTTGCCACCACCATAGGCTGGACGAACCACAGCCATCATCGGAGCAGGCGTGTCTGTCAGGCCTGGGCAGGATGGTTGACAATCCTGTTCAACAGAAGCCATCCCTGACCCTACCCTTAGCACCCGACGTTGCCCTGGGAATGGAGCACGTCGATCGGTTTGTGGCGGCCCCTAAGAACTCCCTGAGAGCCCAAGGTTCCTTCAAGCTCCTTCCGGGACTGAGGACTCAAAAGAAATTTTATGTGCCAGATGGTCGGCACTCAGGGCCCCGCACACTGTAAGAAGCCGTCGCTACCCTGAACCAGGGCAACACAAATGAGAGGAGTCTTACTGCCCCGGTGGTGTTCTCACAAGCGTAGGCCACCATGATGGAGGACACCGCTCAGGACAGTCAATGTGACCTCATGGCTGGACTGGTGGGTGTGCACCCTAGCAGGGTTTCAACTGGCGCACAACTTATCGGTCCTAGAGAACCAGGCCCTGCTGCAGGAACTGATCCGCTCAGGGGGGGGGGGGGGAGAGGGCAATGAAATTTCTCACCTTCCAGTCACTGACCCAGACGGCAAACTGGGTTCTGAGGAGAAGGGACACAGTGCTGAACAGACTGCCCCGTTGACTCCTTGAGCGGCAAGCTAAATTCCTGAGAAATGCACCGGTGTAGGGCGAGACCGTGTTCCCCCTTCAGGCGGAGACGCTAGAAAGAGTAGGGAAATTGAAGAGTTCGACCAAGCCCAGACAGCCGGCGACAAGACGGCCTTCACACAGGAGACCATCAGCGGACGGGGCCTACCCGCCTACGCCTCCGGCTAGACAGGAGGCCTCTTTCCCTTCCTGGCATCAATCCCCACGCCCCTCCCGCAGGAGCGGCGCCCCAGCCCAGGCCTCCTTTAGACCAAAATATTCCGGCTCAAAGAGAGGCCGTTCTAACAGTCTCCCCAGAAGGAAATAGGGAGCGAGGCCCCCAACACCTTCCCACGCCTCAGGTGGGAGCATGCCTCAAACATTATTGGCAAGCATGGCGAGACAACGGTGCGGACCCCTGGACAGTGACAGTCCTCAGGGAGGGATACAGGATTCCCTTCCTGTCGGAACCGCCCCCTCTATTATCCCAGAACGTCTTGCAGAATGGCTGGCGCCCAAGGACACCGAGATGAGAGCAGCCCTGCAAGGGGAAGTGGCAGCCATGCTGAGCAAGGGAGCTCTACAACCCATCCAGAAACCATCCCCAGGATTCTACAGCAGGCTCTTCCTGGTGGAGAAGGCTACAGGAGGTCGGAGGCCAGTCATCGACCTCTCGGCCCTGAACAAGTTTATCAAGAAGACCTCCTTCAAGATGGACACGCCAAAGTCGGTGCTGGCGGCCTTGAGAGAAAGGGATTTCATGAAAGGGATTTCATGATGTCTCTGGATCTCAAGGATGCCTACTTCCAAATTCCCGTACACCCCTCCTGCAGGAAGTTCCTCAGAGTAAGATGGGGGTCCCAATCCCTGCAGTTCAAGACCCTCTGCTTCGGCCTGTCAACAGCTCCTCAGGTTTTCACGAGGGTGTTCACCCTGGTATCAGTCTGGGCACACAAACAGGGCATCAGGCTGATCAGATACCTCGACGATTGGTTGCTGCTTTCAGCCTCTGAGGCAGACTTAAAGGAGCAGGGAACAAAACTTGTACAGTTCTGCAGGGACCTTGGGATTACTATCAACCTAGAAAAGTCCCAGTCAGTCCCAACCACCAGGATGACGTACCTAGGGATGGTCCTGGACTCCCAGCTGGCGAAGGCGTTTCCCTCCCAGGAGAGGCTAAACAACCTAGACCAAGTGATTCGCCCGTTTCTGGCGGACAGTCTTATGAGAGCCAAGGATTGACAGACTCGTGGGACACCTGGTCTCATTGGAAAAATTAGTTCCTCAAGGGAGGCTCAAGCTGAGGCAGATACAGTGGAATCTGAAGGTCCTCTGGTCGGCGGAGGAGTCCCCTCAGAAGGTAGCCAAGATGACCCCGGTCTCCAAGAACATGCTCCTCTGGTGGTCCGACAGGAAGAACACACTGAAAGGGATACCGTTCGCGTCTGCCCCTCCGGAGATGCTGCTCTTCACGGACGCATCGAAAGAGGGGTGGGGAGCTCATCTACTCGTAGAGACAGCAAAGGGAAAGTGGTCACTAGAGGAAAAGACCCTTCATATCAACCTATTTGAGCTCATGGCAGTACAAAAGGGCCTTGCGACATTCGCCCATCTTCTTCGGGGAAACTCGGTAGCCCTCGTGCGACAACACCACAGTAGTGGCATACATAAAGAAGCAAGGAGGCCTGAGGTCAAGAGAACTGTGCGCCCTCACAGCTCAAATCCTGGAATGGACCGAAGAGAACCACATTCTGCTCACAGCCAGGTTCATTCTGGGAAAGAGAAATGTTCTGGCCGACGGCCTCAGCAGGACAGGGCAGGTAGTAGGGTCGGAATGGTCTCTACATCCGCAGGTGGCACGGGAGATTCTCCAGCTGTGGGACTCCCCGGTGATAGACCTGTTCGCCACGAGGCTCAATGCGCAGCTACCCGTATTCTGTTCTCCGGTACCAGACCCGACAGCAGCGTTCGAGGACGCCTTCCAATACTCGTGGGACGGTCTCGACGTGTACGCCTTCCCCCCCTTTGATATCATCAGGCAGGTACTCAACAGACTAAGGCAGTCAAAGGCTACAAAGATATCACTGTATCTTTCTGGCTCCGGCAAGTTATCAAGAGGGCTTCTGACAGTGATGGGTCCACGGTTCCTGGGACCCCGCGACCCCATGATATTATGGGCCTTAGCACTTCCTTGGCGTTTGACACCAACATGGCAGTGGGCCAAATCATGCGAGCAGGTACTTGGGCCAGGCAATCCACCTTTACAGCCCACTACCTGAAAGACGGTGCGAGGAAATCCCTGGACGCCTTCATTGGGCCAGTAATTTCCGCCATGCAACAAGTTTAGTGGTTTTGGGCCCCAGGTAGCCCATGGGAAGCAATTGCAAGTGACACAAGTTCCTCCTTACTCCCCCCTTTCCTTGCTACCCTCTCCTGTTCCCCTTTTCCTATCCTCCTTCCATGTGAGAGATGGACGCTGGAGGGAAAACCATGTCCGGATTACTGTATATATAAAGGTGAGTTGTACATAAGGTAGACTTTTGCGTGCTTTCCCCGTCTCTCCTACCTCTCCACTGGGTCGTCTAGACCTAGCCTCCTATCTAGGTCTCGTGACCTAGGATGTTCTGGTATATTCCGGCCTGTAAGTCACTCCCTCCTCCTAAAGTATAAGTCTCCTAAGAAAGTAGTTCGAGGTAAGCACTCTGTATTTGAACAAATCACAAATTTTAAGTAATTTGTATTTTTCCTAACAGTACTTACCTCGAACTACTTTCGAGTTATTGCCCACCCATCCTGCCCCGAGTATCTTACAGGAGTTCGAGTAGGACTTAAACATATGCTTACTGACAACTCAGACCTAGCAGCGCAGCCTCGCGTGCTGACCCCGGGTCGCCTCAGGGCGAGTATCCTTCCGCCCCGGAGCACCCCAACAAGGTAACGAAGAGAGGGGGAACTACGCAAAATTCGTGGTCGGTTAATGAGGAGATCCCAGATCCTCCTAAGAAAGTAGTTCGAGGTAAGTATTGTTAGGAAAAATACAAATTACTTAAAATTTGTGATATATATGTGTATGTATGTATGTATGTGTACAGTAATACCCCACCCAACATAATATATTCCAAGGGACTTGAAGTCAATTTTTTATGTTGGTCAGCTTTACGCCATATTAGGATATGTTCCATTTCTTTTTATCAAACATGGAAAATTACTGTACTTACTACTTGCTATCATTATATATGAAGCTAATTTCTATATTAATAAGCCTTCATGTTAAGTACTTTACACTATTGTATATACTGTATCTGTATTGTATGACATAGAAACCGACGT
The DNA here is from genome assembly GCF_036898095.1 of Palaemon carinicauda. Lineage (NCBI taxonomy): Eukaryota > Metazoa > Arthropoda > Malacostraca > Decapoda > Palaemonidae > Palaemon > Palaemon carinicauda. The sequence continues at coordinate 88,568,041 of NC_090726.1, read as the reverse complement.
AAGGTTGGGTAAAATGTCGTTAAGTAGATTTAATTTTTATATTTGATACTTTAGGATGAGTGACATAAAGTTGTAACTTACGTAAAGAAGGGTGCAGTATTGCTCTACATATATAATTGATATATATATATAGAGTAAAACTTCTTTTAACCTGCACGCAATACATTTGTGCCTGATTAACTATAGTCAATTTCTTTTTGCGATGCAGATTTGCACCGACTCGCAGCGGTGCCCTTTTAGCTCGGAAAAGTTTCCTGATCGCTGATTGGTTGGACGAGATAATTCTAACCAATCAGGGATCAGGAATCTTTTCCGAGCTAAAAGGGCACCGCTGCGAGTTGGTGCAAATCTGCCTCGATAAAAGAAATGGACTATAGCACCCATTGGCCAAGCCTTATTTATTCATTAAATATTATTTATAATTCATCTGCAATTGACTATTTAAAGCTCATGGGCTTCTAGGTCATCCCCTATCCCCAGTCTGTTACTTGGTGCAGGTGACTAGCCTCTGGACTTGCTAATTTACTATGATTAGATGCTGGTGTAGGTTACAGAGGCTTCCAAATTCACTGTTCTTTCAAACTGCCAATAAAGAGAAACATCTGATGATAAATAGCTTGAATCTATCTAGTATTTGAGTACTACCATTTAAGTTATTAGTTACCTCTCCATGGAAACTTCTAGAGATTGACTTCTGGAAGTATTTTACTGGCTCTAGAGTCTAAAGGTAACATGGTCAATGAGGAATTTCAATCTACCTTTCTGGAACATGCACAACAGCACAGGGTTACTTGATTTATGTACTGCACAGTATACGGACGGCTCTAAATCTAGTGTTAACGGAGTTGGGGCGTACAATATTCTTTTAATTGTAAACATGCATTCCCTTTAACATCATCCATCTTTCTAGCAAAGCTGTTTGGTATTCTCCGTGCTATTGAAAAAAATAGTAATAATGAAAGAGGGTTACTGTACCATTTGTAGTGATACAAAAAGTGTTCTACTGTTATTGACTTTTTAACCCAACCAACCCTTAAGCTTAGAATATTTTAGACTGGCTGTATATTTGTAACACTACAGGCAAGGTACAGTAGTTAAGTTTGCTGGCTTCCAGCTCATTAGGGTGTGCAGGAAATGAAGAGACAGACAAACTAGCATAAGAGGCAGCAGATAAATTACTTACGGGAAGATATCCACTTCTGTGTAATGACTTTCTACCTCACATCAGCAGATTTCTTGGTGATATTTGGCATCATTATTGGAATTCTGTGGGTCAGAGCAGCATGGAAATCATAAGTATTATACCTCCATGACAATATGATAATAGGCCTAGAAGAAGGAAAATTGCCCACTGCTGCCTAAGAAATGGACACTCGTGTAACACACAAGTTTTTGATGACTGGCAGGTACCAATCCTTGTGTGATGATTGCTTGGTTCTGGTGACTGTTAGGCATTTACTGATTGAATGTTCAATTATTTGGAATATCAGAGAATGCTTCCTCTCTAAAGCTCATGTTTAGGATGTCAGGTACATCCTCACCAAGCAGAAGTTATGTATGATACTAGCATTATTCTAAGCTCATACTGGAAGCTGGCCTTATTCCACATTTGTAAAGGTATATATGGTACTAGAGATGATCCGAATATTTTTGGTATTCCTATTCACATTAGCATGTAGCCTACCAAATATTTTTTTTTTAATATAATCAATTTGTTATCCAAATGTTTGGTATTCGTAAATTTCTTACAATGCTAAAATGCTAAATTTGACACCAAATCTTTTAACTGCAAAAAATTGCCAAACCGCAAGTAAAATTAAAAATTTATAGATAGAAATCCCCAAATGCAGCTTGATGTTAAAAAGCATAAGTCAAAACAAGAAATTCTCCTTTAGAAATCAGCCAGTAATATTGTACAGTATTAAAAATCGCCAAAGAACAAAAGTCAAAACTTGTAGTGGTGTTACAAATTTCCAAATACAGCATAATGTTAAACACATGTCAAAAAAAGAAAACTACCATTAGAAATCAGCGAATACTACTGTACCCCTCACTATTAAAAATCTTAAAAGAAGGCAAGTCAAAACAAGAAACTTAATAGTTATAAAACTGACAAATAATACTGTTTTAGTCAGAATAATTATGTCAACAATACTCATGATTATATGTGAGCATAGTCTCTTTGCTGTCCGTCACCTTAAGGTCAGCTTACGACAATACTGAAATAGAAACAATCAGTAATTGCTGTTCTTAAAATACTCCTTAAATTAATATTAGAAAAATACAAAAAATATTTAATGAAGCTCAGTTAATATCGAAAACCAGGATTATTTAGATTTATTTCAGTACATATACGTGAGGTGGTTGGCTAAACTAGAGATCAGCTGACAAAATCAAATATTCTGTTGTTAAGTTCATCCTACTATAGAACATAGACTTGAGCAGAGTGAAAATATATTTTATGTATAGTATTTAATTGAAACTTTTTAAGGAAACAAAGATTTTGGTTTTGTTCGCTATATGTGTATAATATGTGGCAACTCTCCCTGAGAGATAGAGAGTGAGTTATTTATATGTCCAAGTGATAACTGATAAATAGTAGTCATAAAAGAACTGTATGAAACTTATGATAAGCTAAAACATATTAGTGCTGATATAATATTCATTATGAAGATGTTTTGAGCAAGTTCAATAATTATATCATCGATACTCTTTATTCATATGTGCTCGTATTCTTGAAAGTAGGAGCTTGAGATCGGCTGACTGCAACCAAAAGTAAAAAAAAAAAGAAAAAAAAAAGTATAATACAGTACATGAATGTTAAAATTCACCTGAAATGATGCAGGGAACTGCGATCCACAATTAATGAGATTTAGTGATGTTAATTTCATACTTAAACTCAAGGACATTAAATGTAGTTATGCATAGTCGATACAACATGGTTATTAAATGTAATAATGCATAGTTAATACAGTAATTTATTTAAAGTAAAATACAGTTCATTTAGTTGAAATATGAATGAAGCTGGCAAATGAGGGTCCACATTAGACCAACTTACCATGTATTCTTGTAGGATTTTATTTTCTTTTATGCAAATTTAACATACACAGCCATTTTTTATAAACTAATCGCTGATAACGAGAGTTGACCATAAGAATGCATGTCCCCTCTTATTAAAAGTTTTACTGCTGATGCTCACAAGGAATTGGATTAAAGTCAAATTAAAGACTTAGAAGGTATAGATCTTGATATTAGAAGTGCCCCACATCTTTTAGTTTTGGCAGTAACCTTTCTTAAGAAATTTAGCGGAGGTCAGTGAAGGACCAAGTCGGTATTCACTTAGCATTTTAAAGTGACCTGGTTTGCTTATCCAGATTGGTGGTCTTTTAAGTGCTCTATTAGCTACTAGAAATGTGATGAAATATAAGTTGGCTGGTTTTCTTAATGGGGTAAATTTTAATTAATTTTGTGATTGAAAATGTTCTTTTAAAAAGTATGGTATTGTGTAAATTACATAATGATTAGATAATGAAGAGTAGGAAAAATTTGGAAAATCAAGTTAGTAATAATACAATTGGGAGAATCAATTTATTACAATCTTTTATTTGAGATGGCTTGTTACCAAAATACTAGACTGAGAGGTATGTGTAGGATAATGAATAGGTTTGGTACTTTAGGGCTATAATGGCCAATCCCTTTTTCCTTTAGTGACCTACTTCCATCAGAGAGTAAGTATCACCAATATGAACGTTGGGAGAGGGCCATAGAAATAAACACAATTTTAATAAGATTTGTTAATTCTATACTCTCCTGATTTTCATATACATGCCCACCCACCTCCCCATAGACTAATGATGTAAAGAGGATAGGGATTATTTTCATCTTTGAGACAGTAGATAAAGGACAGTACTGCTTACCCAAGCTAAAGTCACTGCATTTAGCTGCTAGACTCTCTTGATAGTAGGCTTAGAGGCTTAAACCTAGTTTTAAGGGATTAAAAGTTGATACAAGCAAGTTTCCAGGGAAGCAATATAAATATCAATTGATAATAGAAATTAGAAATTTTATGAAAATTCCTTTATTTCTACTATGTTTTCCATATGCCTTGATATTTCTCTGTAATTTTCCATTTATTTGGATATACTAAAATTTTATTTGTTTTGCAGAATTGTGCCTCCACCTATTGATGTGAAACCCCCAAAAGTACCTCTCAGGGAAAGGTTAGTCAGGTGCTCTTTTTGATTGGTATCGTTAGAAATACTTTTTTAGTGTACTTTGATATATAACATGTTCCTGTTATATGCTGATCTACATATCCACAGTCAATTCCAAGAAGAAAAGAGGATATTGGCATTATGTTTGTAGTTTATATGATTAATATGAGTTATCATCATTATCATTACAGTACTGTACAATACTGTCCTTATATATGCATTTTATAAGTACAGGATAATGGTTATACTAAAGGTATTCAATGTTATCCAGTATTTAATTATCTGTGTGCCTTTTGGCCTTACCTACAGATAACAGGGCATTATTGCATAGGAATCCTAAGTACAATGCTTTAATATATCTATGAACCTCACCTGATGTTCATATTGATTACTCTCCAGAAGCTTGGTTTATCAACATGTACTCCTAAAATTTAAAAAAAGAAAATCATATTTTCTTTCCTTTCAAGAGGCATATGCCTCTAGTAAAGTGATAAAATACTAGCATTTAATAGTAGGAAATGAAGCACCAAGGCTTTGTTTTTTATTTTGTTTCTCTGTTGCATAGTTTCAACTTGCACATCCTCTGGGTTGTGCTAAATTTTGTTGCGTTTCAATTTGCCATCCTCTGGATTTGTCAACAATTGCTGCACAGGTATAGTACAGTGATTTGAACTATTGTTGTGAGGAGTGCAATTGCCTCACTGTTCCTCACAAGGAAAGTATGTTTCAAGTTCGAGCACAAATGAAATTTGCATATCAGTGTGGCATATGCTTGTTGACTTTTAAGCAAAACAAAAAGCTATACCAAGGCCTCAAACTCTAAGGATGCTGGACATCCAGAGAGAATTGCAACACCACCTTGACCAGGTAATAGAAAGCTTGCACTTTCTAAATCACCTTTAAAGGCAGATACCATACCTCCTGATTTGGAATATGTGCATCTCATCAAAGAGGCACTGCTTCCTTCCTCTGAATCTTTCACTTCTTGGATGAACAACCCAAGGTTGTCATTTCAGACATCATTGCCAGATGTAGAGGAAGAATCTTTTGCTAGATAGTTGTTGGATACACCTGTCATTGGGAGATACATAATCCACATATCTTTCCATCTTTTAATTGAAAAAGATGGAGACTACCATTTCTCTCCCCTCCAATAAGAAGTGTTGAAATGCCTGTTGCTAATAGGTATGGTATTTTATCTGAAAGTATAGATGATGAATCTTCAAGAAATTTAAATGTGCAGTATCAAAGATTAATGGGGAGGTTCATCATCTCCCTCAACTGAAAAGGAAGGCTGCTAAGAAAATTTCAAACCATGCTTAGCAAAACCTACGTTTACAAAGAGAGAGTCAGATATTCCCACCAATTAAAAAAAAACTTGGATAGGAGGACTTGAGCATCTTCCAAAAAGAAAACCTAATCTTTGCAATTCAATCTTACAATAGAACTGTCATGGTCTATGGGTTAGATATGAAAAGCTGAAGCTTCTAATTTATAACCATTCACTTACAATTGCATTTCTACAAGAAACAATGCTAGATGGTTTTACTCCATGGCCTAGAGAATATGTTAGTTACAGAACACCATGTAATCCTCAAGGAAGAATTCATGGCGGAAGTGTCATGTATGTTCACCATATCATACCCCAAAAACATCTACATACTACTTAACGAACATTCGCAGTCCAAATAGATCTAAATAGAAAATACACCATTATGTTCACTTAAATTGCCTCCTAATGAGAAGTATTTTCTATGATGATGGGGCTGAGGTGTTAAATTACCTCCCACAATCATTTATTCTTATGGGAGATATGAACAGCAGACATCCCTTATAGGGAGATGTTTTAGCAAATTCAAAGGGCAATCTGCTAGCATCACTAAAAGAAAAAAAAGATATTGGAGTTCCAACTACAGGTGAGACTACTTAATCCATAATCCATGTTCAGACATGTACTTTGTTGTGCATTGATCTTTCAATAGTAAGCTTTAACTGTTTAGTTGACTTTCACTGGAAAACATTGGATGATTTTTATACAAGTGATCCTGCACCTATTGTAATTACAACTAACAATGGCTCACTTGATTACAAATCCCCTTGGTGGTGTTTGGATAGAGTTGACCGGAAAAAATCTAAAGAACTGAATGGAGTAGAAGGTAATGCAGACAAACTTGAAATTGTTAATGATACCATTGATTTACTAAATGGAAGTCTTCACACAGCTGGAGTGCATTCCATTTCAAAAGGGACATTCCTGTTCCATTGACGATCAGTTCCTTGATAATCGCCAGAAGCTCAGGTGTTACATAGATTTACAAGAATTGCATTAATAAGGTGACACTGAAATTGTACTGAACAAAATAGTTACAAGAAATGCAGAGCATGATTTTGGTGAACAATTAAAGCTGCTCGGTGTCAGCCTTGGTCATCTTTTGTTTCTTCGGTGAATAAAAGAACCCCACCTTCTGTTGTTGGGAGGAAATTTCATAAAATTGCTGGCAAGTGTACTCCAAATTCTCCACCTGTATTAGAAAGTAATGATCAATGTACTATGAATTATTTGGAAGCGATTAATTCACTTGCTGATCATTTTGAGAATATCCCAAAAGTCCAAAGACTCTCCAGGCTACCTTTATCCTCGTCATCTCCTCCTACGCCTATTGGCGCAAAGGGCCTCGGTTAGATTTAGCCAGTCTTTTCTATCGAGCTTTTAAATCAAAACTTCTCCATTCATCATCATCTACTTAACGCTTCATAGTCCTCAGCCATGTAGCCCTGCGTCTTCCAATCCTCCTAGTGCCTTTTGGAGCCAAGATGAAAGTTTGGTGAACTAATCTCTCTTGGGGAGTGTGAAGAGCATGCCCAAACCATCTCCATTTATCCCTTACCATGATCTTGTCCACATGTGGCACTTGAGTAATCTCATATAATTTCATTTCTATTCTTGTCCTGCCATTTAGCTCTCATTATTCTTCTGAGAGTTTTGTTTTCAAATCTACAAAATCGGTTCGATATTGTTTCATTGCCATACTAAGACTCATGTCAATACAGTAACACTGATCTCACTAAACTGATACATACATATACCAATTGCCTAATTTTATATGTAATTTCAGGCGATTTGATTTCCAAATTTTAATTAACCTAGCCATTGTCTGATTTTTTTTTCAATCTTTCATTAAACTCGAATTGTAAAGATATTGTATCAGGGATCAAAGTTCCTAAATATTTAAATGATTGCTGCTCATTAATCCTTTTTCCTTCCAATGATATATCATCTTCTATTGCATATGCCCTTCTCATCATCTCTGCCTTTCTTCTATTTATCTTGAGACCAATCTCATGTGATATTTCATGCATTTTGGTAAGCAAGCTTTGCAAGTCCTGTGGTGTTCTGCTAATAAGGACAGCGTCATCAGTATACTCTAGGTCAGCTAATTTCCTTTTACCAATCTAATCCTTCTCCACCATCCACAAGGAGGATAAACAACATAGGTGACAACACATTCCCTTGGCGTACTCCACTGTTCATTAGAAATTCATTTGATAGGACTCCATTAACATTTACTTTGTACTTGTTAAGCTCATGAACAGACTTAATCAAATTTACATTTTCCAGAGGACCTCCATAAAAAAAGCAGGATTTTCCATAAAATTGGCCGGTGCGCACTATCAAAGGCTTTTTCATCGTCCACAATGCCATCAGACGGGGATTTCTGTATTCAACACATTGCTGTATCACATGTTTAAAATGAAAATTGTACATTTACCTTTTCTAAATTCTGCTTGTTCATCTCTCATTTTGATCAGTCTTTCTCTGTAGTCTCTTTAAGAATAAGCATACTATATACATATATATATTCCCATGACAATTGGCTTGTTTTTTTGCCATTTTCACCAACACTCATAGCTCCTATTCATCAGGCTTTGCCTCTTCACAACACATTTTACAAAATAATCTAGTAAGTATTCTGGGAGTCTTCATTTTCGGCCAATATCATCTCAGCAGTTATTCCATCGCATCCAGGGGCTTTACATCTCTTCATTTTTTTAATTATAAATTCTACTTCAAACCTACTGAATTCATTCTTGGACATATCAAGGTCTTCCCCAGTTTCAGGTATATCAATCGAATTAATCCCTTCATATCTCCTATTCATGACCTCACTAAAGTGTTCCATCCAACGTTGCCTTTCTTCATCTGTTGTTATAACAGATCCATCTCTCTTTTTGATTAGTATATGCTGCTGCTTCTTTGCCCCAGTAGAAATTTCATTAGTAATTCTATGAGCAATTCTTACACCATAGCCAGTCCCTAAATCCATAGGTTTTCAGCTTCATCTGCTTTTCTGTCCAGATATATCACTATCAATACTGGAATACTTAGCTATCTTTACCTAGTAATTTTCATTACTGCCTCAAAAATTTCAACAATCAATTTCTGTCATTGTCTCCTGTTGATAGTATCCCAGGTATCATCTGATATATCCATGATTTTCTCCTTGTAACTGCATGTCCTACAAAACTTCATTCTTCATTAATTGTTTGTTTTTTGTCTCCAAAAGTCTCCAAGACTGCAATTCGATTCTTACTTTCAGTAGCAAAGGTTTTCCTTTCCTCGTCTTCTAGATGTAGATAAGAACAAAAAGTTATCAAGTTCATATCAAATTAAAGAGGATATATACAATTTCCCAGTTATAAAGATAGAATTTGACTGCCGTGTCATCATGCAATGATATAGGCCCAGATGAAATTCTTTATACAATGATAAAGTGTGTTTGTGTTTATCATTATTAACCGAGTGTGGCAAAACCATAGTTGTTCCGACGCGATATACAAACCGCGTAATCATTTAATATAGGATTTCGCTTCAGCTCAGCTGAAATAGCCGGAGAGAAAGAAAAGCTGGCAGTTATGCTGATTGGTTGGCTGGCGGTACGAGGCGGAGCTTAGCTCCCCCCCAGCCCGTTTTCCCTATTCACTCGCTTCGGCTCAATGTGGATGGTTGCCTACTCTCCGCTCTCTCCGCTACAGCCTTTTGCCTTTTCTTGTGATTGATCTTTGTGATAAAGGAGAAAGTTACTCTTTAAAATGCGATGTTGTGCAGGCCGTGGCAGGCGTTGCAGTGGGTGACATTCGTCACCTTCTGAAGACCCGCGCACGCTCTGCTCGACATGCAGGGTAAAACCTTGCTCTCAAGGTTCTCCTTGCCGTAGTGTGAATCCTGGCCGCCATTTTGGGAAGCCCGGATTCTCAGCCTGTCGGGATTTCTTGGGTTTCACCGGGGGAGCGGTTGACCTTAGCGGTTCCGCTATTTCGGCGATCCCAAGAGACACCTGACAGATTGCGGTTACAGATGATGACACGTTACCCGGTAAGAAGGGGGAATTTTGGGTGTCTCTCGGATTATCAGGTAAGCTTGACTTAAATTTGTTAAGACGCTGTTTAAATATGCCGGACGAGCTTCAACAACATCATTTGAATGATACGATTGTTGATGAACACATGAATGTAATCGAGTTTGTAACAGGGTTACCAGGTTGCCCTTTTTCAGCTAGACATCAAATTTGGCCTTTTTTTTATTTGAAATTGGTTAGCCTTTAGCAATATCATAAAGGGTTGGCCTTAAAGGCTATACCTTTGGCCTTTTTTAACTTCTTAAAGCTGCAGTTGATCAAAGTTGGCCTTTTCTCACTTAGGAAACCTGGCAATCCTGGGTTGTAACTTTATCGACTCCCATGTTCACTGAGGCCCCTGTTGTTGTTGACTATGTAACTGATAAAGCATTTGTTCCTGGCAAAATGCAAACTTTTTCCAAGGGTAAAATAATTGCAGGACTCCCTGTTAAAACAAGGGAGAGTAAGGTTTTAATCACTGAGATTTCTTTAACGACGGATGGCAAATCCTTTACAGCTTCGCCTGTAAGTCAGTTAAAATTAAAATCTGCCAAAGTTTCTGCTGATAAGCAGTCAAATTTAAAATCTGCCAAATCTCCTGCTGTGATAAGCAGTTAAAATTAAAATCTGCCAAATCTCCTGCTGATAAGCAGTTAAAATTGAAATCTGCCAAACTCCTACTGATACAATATGTTTTTCAGGTTCACCATACAGACATGGCTCAGGTTGTTCATCCTCGTCCAGTGTCGTCTGCTGTTGCCTCGACCAACTTTCCAGCACCTCGGAGGGAGCACAAGAAAAGGAAGCCTGGGCGGTATTCCTCTTCTAGTTCCTCCTCCTCTCTCCTCCTCCTCTTTGTTTTCATCTTCTGACTGACTTTTCTCCCCCAGGGGAAAGAGGAAAGGGAAGAGGGCCAGGAAGGCCAGTCGCAGTCAAAGGAACATGGTGCCCCAAGACACCTCCTCCTCTAGAGAATGAGGGCGATGTGCGAGATTCCCGTGTTCCCCGCACTAGTGGGATTGTTCGCGGCGAATCTTGCACAAGGCCTCCATGCACGACAACCGCGCTCGAGGGCGTAGGTATCGTCTCCCAGAGCATGGTGACGGGGTCCTCGGGCCCCCGATCTACTGCTCAGACTCGAATTGAACCGCTCTTGAGCGGGGAAAGGAGAGTCCTGGCTTTGGCACTAGAAATCTCAGCTGTGGTCTCTCTCGAAGAATCTGTGGTTCGCACGACTACCTCCACGGGCGAAGCCATGCGGACATGCTCAGCGACTTGTGTCGCGTGAGCAGGGAGCAGGCCCGGACAGTCGCCCAGTCGACCCGCGCAACTCGGGCCTGGCATGGAGCCACCTCGCGGCTCAGCCCGCGGCATGGGGGCCGGTCGTGCACGATCAGGCTAGCTCTCGCGCTTATCAGCCCCGAGAGATGCAGCTAACCCCCATGTTTTCTGGCCATGTAACAGGTGAGGCCGCGTGCACCACTCGCGCGACTAACCTGTCTACACCTCCTGGTGTGAGCGCTGCAGTTCCCAGCGACCCCGCTCGCGCTCAAGCTCCTTCGGGAGCTTCGTGGGGCTCGCAGCGACCAGTCATGCACTCGGTCACAGTGGGAACCTCGATGCATTCCGTTGGGGATGAACCCTGCCAGGGTCCTTTCTCTACTCCTGAATGCACGCCTGGTTCGGTCCTAGGACCAGAGCAAGGGTATTCATAGGGGATGTCATCTCCCGTGCAGCATGTCGCTTCCCCTACACCTACGGATGTAGTGGGATTGAGGGATCAGCAACTTCCACGTCCTTCACTGGCCGTGGAGACGGAAGATTCCGAGGTGGAGTCGCAGTTCCTAGAGGTCATTAACCCCATGCGTGGCCGTGGAGACGGAAGATCCCGAGGTGGAGTCGCAGTTCCTAGAGGTCATTAACCCCATGCGTGAGATTAATGGCCTCAGGGCTCCTCCTGCGGTAGTTTCTGAGATAAGTGTATAGCCTTGGAGATCCTATGGGGAGCTCCCGAAGGCAGTTCACGGCCCCTCACACTACCTTAGTTGTGACAGCCTGGTCGAGCATTGGACCGAGTGAGTGACCAGATCGCAGGACCTGGTGACTCGCTTAGGCCAAGGTTCGAACAAGCTTCTCCCTCAACCACTCCAGCGACAGAAGAAGTACTATTTTACAGTCTTCTGTGTCTTGTCCTCTCCCTCTCGACCCCACGGTTAGAGCACTTGCTGGGGGTTCCTCGGTCCAGAGCTGTAAATCCCAGAGAGTGGCCTTCTCGGCCTCAGATTTCAACTATGGAGTCCATCTCTGTAGCTGCTCTCAAGGCTGCTTCGTGGTACAACCACTGGTGTGGTACGGCCACAGTGTTCGCGCGGGACACCAAGCTCGCTAACCCCAAACACATGGAGCAGTACAGGAACCTGGCTTTGTCTGGTGGGAAAGCTGTTGCTTTTCTCTTGAACCAGCTTGCTACCCAGTATGCCAATCTGATCCTCAAGAAACGTGGGGCAGTAGCCACTCTTTTGGCGAGATAGATTGGTTCAGGAGAGGCCCTGGCACTTAAGAACTTTATTATTAGAGCTGCAACTTGTCTCTTTCCACCAGAGGAAGTTCGGGCCGCGCGGGATAAATGGTGCCTCGACTCGGAGGTGTGAGTTTCAAGGGACCTGGTCCCGCGAAACCGTCCGCAGCCAGGCCGAGTCAGGACAAGCCTACAGGAAGTGGCAAGAGTACCACTGGTCATGCTCCTGCTGCGACTGTGCAGCCGAGACCTGCTCCTGTTCAAAAGGGTTCTGCCCCCAAACAGACCTTTCAGCCTCCCTCGGGAGCTCCGCCACGTCGGAGAAAGAACACGGGCAAGCAAGGGAAAGGGAAACGCTGAGATTGGCTTTCCACTTCCCATGCTTCGGAGGGTAGGATGATGCCTATCGCGCCATTGGGCCATGTGGCAGCACCTCAGGGCCGAGGAATGGGTAGTGTCGACCCTTCGCTAAGGGCACAAGCCCCCATTCGTGCTTCATTGGCCCCCCCCCCCTATCCTCCACTCCAATAGCGTTCCACACATACGCTCCAACATCCCTGAAGGCTCTGGCCTTGGAGGCGGAGGTCCAGGAAATGTTGGAGAAGGATACGCTAGAAGTCGTACACGATCAGTCACCAGGAGGTTTGAGATCGATCATCAACCTTTCGCCATTGAACAAGTTTGTTCAGCAAACTGCATTCAATATGCTAACAGTTTGCGTTGTGTTGTGAGCCATCAGGCAGTACGACTTTATGCTTTCAATAGACTTGAAGGACGCGTACTTTCAAGTACCAGTCTAGAAAGTACCTACAATTCACCTTCCAGGGCACGGTGTACCAGTTCAAAGTACTGTGCTTCAAACTGTGCACAGCTCCCCTAGTGTTCACGCGAGTGTTCATGACGGTAGCAGCTTGGACCCACTCGAGGGGCATCCGCATACTGATGTACCTCGATGACTGGCTGATTCTCGCTCCCTCGCAGGAGCAGTTGAATCAGGATCGAGACTCGCTTCTGGCAGTCTGTCGCGATATGGGGATCGTTGTGAACTGCGAGAAGTCGAGCCTCATTCCCAAGCAGAAGGTGAAGTATCTGGGAATGCTGATCGACTCAGCATTCCAGCCCTCCAGTGGCAAGCTCTTCTAGGTCACCTCTCCGCACTGGAGAAGCTTGTTCCTTTCGGGCGGATCCATCTCCGCTCCCTTCAGTAGTGTCTGAAGGAGCTGTGGTCGGCAGCCACTGATCCTCCCTCTAGTCCGGTCCTCGTGGAACGCGAGGTAAGGAGAACCTCATGAGAGGGTTTTCTCATAAACCCTCCTCCACCTCAGTTCCGTCTGTTCACAGACGCGTCCACGGAAGGTTGGGGTGCACACCTGGACGACTTGGTCGTGTCAGGTGTGTGGTCGGAAGAGAAGAAACACATGCACATCAACGTGCTGGAAATGATGGCAGTCTCGAAAGCACTCTTTCATTTCCAGGCCCGTTGGAGAGAGCACTCGGTAGTGCTGATGAGCGACAACACGTCCGTGGTAGCGCACGTCAACAAGCAAGGGGGCACACTCTCACTTCCCTTGCAGCAGTTGACGAGGCAGGTGTTTCTGTGGGCAGAGAGTCAACACGTAACCTTGTCAGCCAGGTATATTCCAGGCAAGAGGAGTGTTCGAACAGACGCCCTAAGTCGCAGAAACTAGGTAATAGGGGCAGAATGGTCTCTTCACCCTTGGGTCGCGAGTAGAGTACTCGACCCCACCCCTGGGGAGAACCATGCATCGACCTTTCACAACCCGGCACAACGCCAAGCTTGCTGTGTTTTGCTCTCCAGTTCCAGATCCTGCGGCTGCGTTTGAGGACGCACTGCAACATCCTTGGAATCTACTGGATTGCTACACATTTCCCCTCCCCCCCTTTTTGCTTGCTTCGCACAGTCCTGTACCAGGTCCTAGTAGCTCCAGGACTCAGGATGACTCTCATTGCTCCACTATGGACACACATGGAGTGGTTTCCTGATCTGTTGTCGCTCCTGGTCGAGGCACTGCGAGAGCTACCACACTGGCCCAATCTCCTTCGGCAACCCTTGTCAAACAGGTACCACCAGGCAGTGCATTCACTCAGACTTCACGAGTGGAAACTACCCAGCATCTCCTCAGAACGTGAGGCTTTTCGCAACTCACTGCGAGAGACATGTCAGGGTACCTTAAAGATCTTCCTCCTCAGTCTACCAGGAGAAGTGGTTGGTCTTCTGTGATAGGTGTAGTGGAAGGGGTATCTCTCCAGTTGGAGTCTCTCTGACTCAGATCACAGACTTCTTATCTTTCTTCACAGAGATAATCTCCTTTCGGTTACTGCCATTAAAGGGTACAGGTCTGCCCTGGCAATGGTGTTCTGTCTGAAGGGCATAGATATCTCCAACGCCCTGGGGATTTACTATGCTCATTAAGAGCTTCGAACAGTCGTGTCCCTCGAGGGAACTTAAAGTTCCCCAGTGGGATGTCACCTTAATTCTCGGGTTGCTTACTCGTGTTCTGTATTAACCCTTGAGCCGTGCTTCAAACAGGCACTTGACCTTAAGGATTATTTTTTCTGCTAGCCTTAGCATCGGCGAAGAAAGTTGGGGAGTTACACAGCCTCTCCTGTAATGTCACTCACGCAGTGGGTTGGAAGGAGATCTTCTTGAGTTTTGTGCCAGAGTTTGTGGCCAAGACTCAGAACCCAGCGATCTGCAATCCCAGGTTTGTGGCCTTCACTATTCCTTCCTTACCGGATGTGGCGGTTCAGATGAGAGGCTTCTCTGTCCCGTCAGGTGTCTCCGACGCTATCTTAAGCGAACTCGGCATCTCAGACCTGTATGTCGACGACTTCGTTGGCACCAGCAGAACCAAGAGGGAGGTGTCAAGGAACATGATATCCTTCTGGATCCGTGAGACCATCCGCAAGGCGTATGAGACTTCCTCAAGAGTCCAAGCACCAGCGAGGATTTAAGCTCACGAGATCAGGGGCATTGCCCCCACACTCGCTTTCAAGAGAAATCTTGCAGTGGGCCAAGTGCTGAAGGCTGTTGTTGGGAAACGCCAGACCACCTTTACGGCCTTTTACTTGAAGGAGTTTATGCACAAGTCCTTGGACACCTTTGTTCTTGGCTCTGTGGTAGCAGCTCAAGCTATTGTCTGACCTTTCCAGTTCCTCTGGGACAGGGAAGTCTCTCTTCTTGATTTTATGGTATGTTTGGCAGTGTGAAAGCAGTCTGCTAAGCTCCACCCCACACCACCAGCCAACCAATCAGCACAACTGCCTGCTTTTCTTTCTCTCCGGCTGTTTCAGCTGAGCTGAAGCGAATTCCTATATTAAATGATTACAGGTTTGTATAGCTAGGAAAAATACAATTTAGGACAAATTGTCATATTCCCAACAGTTTGGGAACTGGCAATTATTTTAGCTTTTTTATAACCTGAAAAGGACAAAGTTTTAGCTGCATGCTACCGACCTATTGCATTAGCATGTTATGTAAAATCATGGAAAGGTGGTCAATGCAAGGCATTATGGATTCTTGAAAAGAAAGGTATTTTATCACCAGTGCAGTGTTGATATACAGTATAAGAATACACTCAACAATGAATTTACTTCTCCATATTTACCTTAGCAAGAGGAGGGTTCTTAGGATCCAGACTACCCCATTTGGTCTTCTGCCTCACAATCCAGTTGTGACTAGGATTGTAGCATGCAGGCAAGGGTTTAGTAGCAGAAGGATGTGAAGTTGAGAAAGAATTTTGAGGCTCTGTGAGATGCTTCAGAATCTGTAATGCACAGTGAACTTTCAGAACCCCTACTGAAAGAAACACGATCAACACTGGACTCAACTTTGGTACTTTTGTTAGGTAGCAATGGCACGGGTAGAACCAGATTTACCATTTTAAAAGAGAATTCACTTGACTGTTTAATTTTAAGAAAGGGAGCGTGGGAAGTGAAGAGCTTATGAAGCTCATCACTACTAAAAGTTGTTGAATCGTCTAAAAGTGGAGGCCTGTCATTATATTTGTCATCCCTGCCACAATCAACACAGATGGGGTTAAGCTTGTCCAGCTTATGTAATGGTGCACATCTCTTTGGATGATACTGGAACTGAAACCAGACACCTTTACCTTTTTTATCAATACTTGTACAATACTTAGTTCAAAGAGTGGTAATGAACTATTTAAGTGTAATAAGTATATGTAGTTTATTATTTGTGAAGTAATAAGGTGGTCAATATGTTATAAGGATAAATGTTTGTCTGGATACTTGATTTATAATAGGTTTTCCATTATTTCAAAATAGTATACAATAGGCCTACTATGCATATATAGAATTTAGTGAATTCACAGCTTTATAAACTTTTTCCCCTTGCTTGCTAAAACCATTGATGATGTTTGAAAATAGCTAAGCCATTAATAGCTTATTGTACAGTCAATTAATCTTGATCATTTATTGCAGATTGGATAAATTTGGTCGTATCAGAAGAGAAACAAGTCCTCATAGGTCTAGGTCTAGGTCACGTTCACGTTCAAGAGGAAGGTTTGTATTGAAGTGTGTTTGTTCTTATGTGATCGCACTGATTTAAGGTGAACATTTCATGTAATATCAGCCATCCCTGTTTTGGATAGATACAGTACTAACCAATTTATTGTATAGATTTATATTTTTTAGACGTTGCTAAGATTTTTGTTATACAGTACAATATTATATTTATAACTTTAGCTATAGGCACATTGCTGTATATTTAAAGAATAAAATCATTATTAGTTAATTGGTTGAATATGTTGGTGATGGACTTAACAAACATTACCTGGTAAGTAACCACAAACCATGGCCTAAGTCATGGGCCTCATTGTGGTTTTGAGATATCCCTCCTTCGGAATACAGAAATACCTCTCGATACAAAAGTTTCTGTATAAGAAAAATCCATGATAAATTCGCCTCGCACTGTATTACAAAAAACCCTTGTGATACAAAACAAGGTTCAGCAGGCTGACAAAAATAATTTTAAAACTAAAAAATACAATGAACATTACTGTATTGTGTGTATGTACAGTATGTACATGCTCACAATGCTACTATATGTACAGTATATCAAAACATCAGCTATTATATTTTTCTTTTATTTCGGTAAATAAAGAACATAACATTTTTCCCTTTTAATGTTATGATTATTTATTTACAATTAATTTTATATCAATAAGTACATTTTTAAATTAAAAAACACAATGAACAGAACTGTATTGTATGTAAAAACACAATGCTACTACGCATACCAAACACATTAGCAAAATTATATTTTCTTCATAAAATAAATTTTTGAATATACTTACCCGCTGGTTATATAATGATAGCTTATGCTTCTGTCCACGGCAGAAATTCAAAACTCGCAGCAATTGCATAGATATGCCAGGTATATACTAGCGCCACCACAGAGTTAGGTCGAACTATTCCTCCTAGTATCAGATTTTCTATGCCCATAGGTCTCTAGAGGGGAGGAGGGTGGGATTTTAAGTTATATAACCAGCGGGTAAGTATGTTCAAAAATTTATTTTATTATGAAAATATCATTTTTAAACTTTCAAACTTACCCGCTGGTTATATAATGATAGCTGATTGACACCCTTGGTGGCGGGTCAGAGGCAGCAACATGAATGGAATTTCACTTAAGAGTTTAAAACAAAACTAGCTTAAGGGTTCGTACCTATTAAGGAAGCTGACTTCAATGGTTCTCTGCATTAATAAGTCTGCTGTCCTTTGAGAACCAGCGATCCACCCAGGGGGCTGAAGAACTCTAGGAGCTGTCAAACGGTGAATAACCTCTATGCTGACAGGACCTTAACTAATATCCTTGTTCCGGGCGCTCTCAAGGAACAAATGACTACCTGACTAAGTCAAAGATTGCGGAAGATTGTCCAACAATTTCCTCCAATCATAAAAAATATATACAAGTTCCAAGAGAGGAAAAGGGTACTAGGGATTAAGGGAGTGTAGTGGTAGATCCTTCACCTACTACTGCATAGCTGCTACGAATGGACCCAAAGTGTAGCAGTCCTCATAAAGAGTCTGGACACGTTTTTAAATAAAGTGATGCGAATACAGATTATTTCTCCAAAACGTTGTATTCATCATACTTTGCAGAGAACAATTTTGTTTAAAAGCCACAGAAGATGCCACAGCTCTAACTTCGTTAGTCTTAACTTTCAGGAGCTTAAGATCTGCCTCACCACAGTGTGTGTGAGCTTCTTTAATTAAAAGTCTTATGAAATATGATAAGGCGTTTTTAGACATAGGTAAAGCAGGCTTTTTGACTGCACACCAAAGAGCTTCTGAACTGCCTCTTAAACCTTTAGTTCTGTCTAAATAGAACCTTAGTGCTCTAACAGGACAAAGAACCTTCTCCAGCTCCTCACCCACCAAATCAGAGAGATTAACAATTTCAAAATATTTTGGCCATGGGTGAGAAGGACGTTCGTTTTTGGCCAGAAAATCAAGCTGCAGGGAGCATATAGCTTTGCCGTTTTAAAGCCAATGTTTTTGCTAAAAGCATGAACTTCACTAACCCTTTTAGCTGTTGCTAAGCTTACTAGAAATAAAGTCTTTAAAGTCAGATCTTTAAAAGAAGTACAGTTCAAAGGTTCGAATCTGTCACTCATAAGAAATTTTAAAAGCACGTCTAAATTCCAGGCTGGTGAATCCTGTTGATGTTTCTTAGAGATTTCAAAGGATCTAAGGAGATCCTGAAGGTCCTTGTTATTCGAGAATCCTAAATGTCTATGCCTGAAGACCGTTGCTAACATACTCCTGTACCCTTTAAATGGTTGAGGAGGAGAAATTGTGCCTTCTTCTAAGCTCTAAAAAGAAATCGGCAATTTGAGCTATAGAGGTACTGGAGGAAGAGACTGAGTTTGTTTTACACCATGCTCTAAAAACTTTCCACTTGGATTGGTACACCCTGACAGTAGAAGTTCTTCTTGTTCTAGCAATAGCCTTGGCTGCTTCCTTCGAAAATCCTCTAGATCTTGCGAGTTTTTAGATAGTCTGAAGGCAGTCATACATAGAGCTGGGAGGTTTAGATGGTTTCTTGCCAAGTGGGGTTGTCTGAGAAGATTTATTCTCAATGGCAAGCTTCTTGGAACATCCACCATCCATTCCAGTACCTCTGTGAACCAACCTCTTGACGTCCAGAAGGGGGCTATTAACGTCAATCTGGTTCCTCGTGTGACAAACTTTTGTAGTACTCTGTGCAGCACTTTGAATGGAGGGAAAGCCTACACATATAGGTGTGACCAGTCCATCAGGAACATGTCTATGTGTGACGCTTCGAGATCTGGAACTGGGGAGCAATAATTCTCTAGTCTTTTGGTTTTTGAGGTTGCAAATAGATCTAAGGTGGCGGCCCCAAATCCGCCAAAGATTCTTGCATACATCTAGATTCAGTGTCTACTCTGTGGAGAGAACTTGATTCCTCCTGCTGAGGCTGTCTGCCCTCACATTCTTTTTCCCTTGAATGAATCTTGTCAACAGGGATATCTTTCTTTGATGTACCCAAACGAGAAGAGGTTTGCTAACTCGTAAAGAGACTTCGAATGTGTTCCCCCTTGTTTCGCTATGTAGGCCAAAGCTGTGTTATTGTCTGCATTGATTTGTATTACTTTGTTCAGTACTAGCTTCCCAAACCCCTTGAGAGCCAACAGAACTGCTAACAGCTCCTTTTGATTGATGTGGAGACTAAGCTGTTGTTTTGTCCACAGACCCAAAATTTCTGACTTTCCTAGTGTTGCTCCCCACCCCGAGTCTGAGGCGTCAGAAAACAACACAAGGTTTGGGCTCTTTTGTTCCAAAGAGAGACCTTCCTGGAGCCTGTTTGTTGTTCCACCAACGAAGGGACTCTTTTATTGGTTCTGTAAGAGGAATGCTCTCCTTGTCGAGGCTGTCCTCTTTGCTTCAATGGCAATTGAGATGGAACTGAAGGGATCGTAAATTTAGTTTCCCCAGACATACAAATTGTTCTAATGAAGAGAGGGTTCCCAGGAGACTCATCCACTCCCTCACTGAACAAAACTCCTTCTTTAGAAAGGCGCAAAACCTTAGGAGAGCTAGCTGTATTCTTGCAGGTGATGGAAAACCTGAAAAGTCAGACTGTGAATCTCCATCCCCAAATAAAGGATCTTCTGGGAAGGGATCAATTGAGACTTCTCTGAATTCACCAGAAGTCCTAGCTCCTCTGACAGACTCATTGTCAGACGCAAATCATTCAGACAGCGATTGAGTGAGGGGACTCTTAGTAGCCAATCGTCCAAGTACAAGGAGGCTCTGATGCCTCTTGAGTGGAGCATACCTACCACATTCATCATGATCTTTGTGAAGACTAGAGGGGCGGTGGTGAGGCCGAAGCCTAAGGCCCAAAACTGGAATACTTCCTTCCAGAGGTCCAAGGATAGGACACAACGATATGTCCTCACAGACGCATCCTCTATTTGAGGGGTGGTGCTTAGCCCTAAACAAAGAACTCAAAACTGGACAACATCCTCCCTTACACGAACCTTCCGGTAGCTTGAAGTTCGGATGGATGAGGAAGTAGAAGTAAGCATCCTGGAGATCTAAAGAGATCATCCAGTGGACCTTCTTTACTGCTGCAAGCATAGTCTTACGAGTCTCCATAGAGAAGTTTTGTCCTCTGGACGTAGCTTGAACAGTATGTGACTGACGTTGGACGTCACGGTTTGTTTGACGTTGGACGTCATGAGCTTGTTGCTCGACGTCATGTTCAGCTTGACGCCCAATGTCGCGCTTAGCTGCCTAGCGATCGTCGCCGCCCTTGGAAGGTAAACACTCGATGACACGCTTGGCCATTTGATGTCTGGTATCAAGAGAAGACACTCAATGGTATATAGAAGCCTGATCATGCTGTTCAAAATTAGCTTGCTGGTAGGCCGCCTGTGCGACAACGCGTCCTTAAAAGAATCATGACGAACCAACGCTTTGATAACAGCAGGCTGATAAGACTGCATAACAGATGAGAGCCGTTGTTTCATGCCAGCAGCATAGTCCAACTAGGATCAACATTAGGTGACACCAGTGTAGAAAACTTTGATTCGCCTTCCCCATCGCTTACATCACGCTCGGCATTTCAGCAGACGGAAAACAGTCTGGCGGAAGCAGCGGTGCCTGTACCGTAACACCAGATTCAGGAACAAGATCCTTATCAGTCTGAACTAAAGCTTGCCAACTTCTGACATCCTGACAGGCCGTATACAGCAAAAAAACGAAAGCTCAAAAAAGGGGGACTGCCTTCCCTTACAAAAGCTCTACTGCACTTCCTACTGTTGCAGCTGAACGTGCAGCTGCACTAACATCTACAGTTAGGTTCTGTATGCTGCATGAGGACGTGCTAAAGCACTGCCCTATCCGCACTGTCTTTTTTACTTTGTTACTTTTTCTCAGAATGATTTATTGTTAATTTATTCTCATCATTTATTTATTTCTTCTCCTTACTGAGCCATCTTTCCCTATTGGAGCCCTTAGGCTTATAGCATCCTGCTTTTCCAACTAGGGTTGTAGCTTGGCAAGTAATAATAATAAAATAATAAACAGACTCCTTTGCTGTCCTCCTTAGCGAAAAACTCTGAAGGCGGAACGAGAAGCAGCAGGTACAAAATAAAATGGAAACTTTTCAGAAAACTCTCATGAGTTTCTGAAAGTCACTCCCTTCCTCCTACAAGTCTCTAACCTAGGTAGAGATGTCTTGTTTCCTAGGAGTCAACTCCTTAAGGTTCTGAATTCTGACCTCAATGTTTTAGAGGTTTAATTCTAGCTCTCCCAACCAAGAATTAGTTCAAGCAGGCCCTGGTCTGAGAACATAAAATCTTTCTAGTTAATATTTATTTCTTAATATAGCACCTGGCGTAACAAAGTTTCAACGCCAGACGC
The DNA here is from genome assembly GCF_036898095.1 of Palaemon carinicauda. Taxonomy (NCBI): domain Eukaryota; kingdom Metazoa; phylum Arthropoda; class Malacostraca; order Decapoda; family Palaemonidae; genus Palaemon; species Palaemon carinicauda. Next base: position 88,545,974 of record NC_090726.1, on the reverse strand, counting down.
TCACGGTCATGTAGACATCAAGTTCTATTTGACGTCATGCAAGCTCTTGACGCTCAGCGCCACGTGACTTTCAAAACAATAATGCTTGCGATCGAAAAATGCTCGCGATCTAGACGCTCGGAGCTATGCCGATCGCGTCTAGTGAAAGCTAGATGACCAACGCTCTGTTGTTGTCACACTCAGCCTGGCGCGAGGCGTCATGCTCAGCTTGGAGCGAGGCGTCACGTTAAGCTTGGTGCGAGGCGACATGCTCAGCTTAGCGCGAAGGGTCATGTTCAGCCTGGTGCAAGGCGTCACGTTCAGCTTGGCGCTAGGTGCCATGCTCAGCTTGGCGCGAGGTGCCATGCTCAGCCAGCTGGCGAGCGCCATCATGCTCAGCTGCTTGGCACGCGCTATCAAGTTCAGCTCTTTTTAAGAGGTAAGAATATTGAATGCTCATTACCTGTCAAGAATGATTTTAATTGTGCGCTCAATCGTTTAAAGTTAGAAAACACTTTTACCTCGCCTTATCTACGGCGAGGGCGAGCGTTCTGGGGATCGTCAACAGAAAACGCTCGAGGGGACTTCTGCTCGGGTCTTACAAGACGGTAAGCGCCAGGCTACGCCTCTCGCTTCCCTTCGCCTCTCGACTTTACTTCTCCCATGGGTCCGGGAACTTGAAAGAGGTCTAAGGCTAGGATAACGACAGGTCCGAACAGAAGCACCCTCCACTGTATTGAATAAAATTCACTGCACTAATTTAGCACTAAAAATTTGCATTTTTGACTTTGGTATAAAACCAAAAGTATACACGCCCGTAGAGGGAGAACTTACTATTCTGTCAAGGGCTTGAATGGGAATGCAATAGTCACTGAATTCCATATAAAACGAACAAGTAAACAATGATACAAAGAATCGTGTGACTATATCGATTGTCATGAATACTATGTCGTATAAAAATTAACTGAACGCTAATTCTCTTTAATCTTTGTAAACAGAATAGCTAAAGAAAAAATACTAAAAGGACCAATATAATTGGAAAATGACATATTCCTTTTATTTAATATAATTTAAAAACTTAGTTTTTAAAAAAAATATATTTTTCATAAATATCAATACAAAGAGTATTACTGTAACGATAGACTTTGGACTGCGTAGCATAAATAAAAATGAACGCTAGATAATCTTTAAAACGGATCGAAGACTATCCAAAGAAAGCATACCAAAAGGACAAAAATTTTCTTAAAATAATATAATCCTTTTATTTTGTATAACTGAATACTTTGTAAGATAGTATTAACTTATCATTCTTTGTAGAAAAAGAAAGAAAATGCAAGTCATACTCAAGCTTACATCAAATGACTGTGACGTCATAGATGAGGCGAGATGTTTACCTATCGCCATATGCTTTCGTTAGTTAAAAATAGGTTAAAAAATTTTTAATCCTACCTCTTACGCTATAACATAGCGATAAAACATCAAACAAAAACCTAGTAAGCGAAAGCTCAAACTTGAAACGAGAGGACATCTCCAAAATACTGCTAAAATCCAGGTTAAACACGAGTAAATTTGATTGCTATGTTGCTAGTATGAGGGCAGAAAAAATCTGATACTAGGAGGGATAGTTCGACCTAATTCCGTGGTGGCGCTAGTGTATACCTGGCATATCTATGCGATTGCTGCGAGTTTTGAATTTCTGCCGTGGACAGAAGCATAAGCTACAGTATTATTATATAACCAGCGGGTAAGTTTAAATGTTTAGAAATATTTTTCTTTCGTTTCGGTAAATAAATAACAAATCGTAACATATTTCCTTTTAATGTCATGATTATTTATTTACAATTGATTTTATATCAGTAAGTACATTTTTAAATTAAAAAACACAATGAAAGTTCCTGTATTGTGTGTATGTACAGTATGCATGTACGCACAGTGCTACTACACACATCAAAACACTACCGTTACATTTTTCTTTAATTTTGGTAAATAGATAACAATTAAACTATTTACTGAACAATTAAAGTTTATTCATCATATAAAGTAAGTACACGTACACATTAACATCAATGAATCTTGCTTGTACTGTAATGCAATAAAATGGTTCAAGAATACGTATATAAACAAAAGGTAGGTTATTTATTGACATATCACCAATGAGTATTAATTGTATTACTGACCAATAAAATAGTTACAGTTGAAAATATGTGCAAGCTGATAGAAAAGTACCTCTTTATAGTAAGCGTAACCTTAATAAAGTACTGTACGTTTGGTACTGTATATTTCATATATATACCGTATGGTATTGAACGTATTATATTATTTTTCCATTTATTATTGCATTATGTTCTGATAACTACCATATTTCCCGTGTCATAAGACACACCTTTTTTCACGAAAAATGCCCCCCAAAATCACCCTGCATCTTAACATTTAAGAAAAAGTTGGATAGGGGAGTTTGACAACCCTCAAACACCAAACTATTGACCTACAAGCACTCAAACTCACGAGAGATACAATATAAACGTACAATTATCATGCGTATGTAATAAATTCATTTATTTTAATGTTGCACTTCATTTAGTGAAGTACAGTAGCAAATTATTTGTTTGTTTTGGTAATCAGCTGATGACTCCTCAACCCCCTTCTACAAGCAAACATGCTAACTAGTGGTCTCGCAGCAGACAACACTATGACATATTAGTTGTTTATGCAGTATATATCTATTTTCTCATATTTTGTTGATTTTTTGTAATAAAGCAATATATTGACAATGACTTTATTACCTGAGTTCCGAAGTAATACAAACAGACAATTGCTGGATACGACCTTGGAAAAAACTTCTGTTAGTTGATTGCAGTATTACCAAGTTAGTAGAAAAGTAACTAGACCTAGAATCACAAACAGTAACCAGAGTATTCCACCTAAAAGAATTTCTAGTAATCAATGATTACATTTTGTGTGAAAATTTATTGGCTATAGTGTATGAGGAATTTTGGAAATATTACCAGAACTTTGCCTCTTTACCAACATTTTATGAAGAACCTTTGGCAACACTGCTTTCATGTGAACAACACTTAAAACACCAAACAGTAAGACTAAACGTGTAATTGTAGTGGAAACTATGACTGGTTTAGTGGTTTCTTATATGAATATGTAATAAAATTGTGATAATCGGCATATAGCTAATTAATATTAACTTGAACAATTCATAACACACCCAAAATAAGAAAAGGTTACTGTGCAAACTGCCTTGCGTCTTATGAAACGGGAAATACGGTACTTCATTTACAGGTATTAACAGTTAGGTTAGGTATAGTATTAAATGATTCAAATGTATTTGGCTATTGTTCATAGTAGTTATCCCTGTACGTATTACAAAATTTAATGTGGTGTTTTTGGAGGGCTTGGAACGCATTAGGCGATTTACATGGAAAATGCTACTCCTCATACGAAAAAAACATGATACGAAAGCCACTCTGGAACAAATTTATTTTGTATCTAGAAGCATTACAGTAGTAAATTCTGGGGTAGTAATGAATGCATGGTTAAATATTTTATTGGAAGTTGAAATTTTTTACAATTTCAAATTTCATCTTTATTATAGAAAGTAAACAAATTTTAGTTTTAAACTGCTTTGAGGTGGGATTTTTATATTGTGATGTAGAGTGTTATGCAAGAATTTATATGATGGTATGTAGAAGTGGAAGGGAAGCAGCAAATTACTTTTCAAAAACCGAACTCTGCTCTGAGGAGTCTGTAGATGTTTTAAATGGATTTTAATTTTTAGAAAGCACATGGTTTCACAACTTTGAGCACTACTACTACTCTGATTTCCATGAAAGGGCATTGACTGTCAACTTGCAAGATTTGCCTCTTATATAATTGTTTCTTAACTCCTTTTACTAATTTTCAACAATGAGTATCTGGCTTTGCTAGATATTTAAGCATTATCGACAGAAAGGTATTTATTATTCGTTTCAAACTACAGTAAATACATAAAATTTGTCTTATTTTTATTCATACTTTATAACTATTTATTAATTTTCATTTGCAATTGTATGCAAAACAGACCCTTATTTGTAGTTTCTTCATTTCAGGCCAGGTAGAACATTTTCCTCAAGTCGGTCTAGATCCAGATCTGGCTCCAGATCAAGTTCAGCCTCTTCAAGGTCTAGGTCAAGATCCAGGTCACATTCAAGAACGAGAGTGCACAGTATGTCCAGGTCTAGATCACACTCTAGTAGTTCTCGAAGTAGTTCTGCGTCAAGTGTAGGCAGTCGAAGAAGAGGTAAGTTTTGGATTCAGTTGAAAATTTTTTGTTCATATATATGTGCATGTTTATATGATTAATGATGTTCATACAGAGTAAAGCCTTTGCTTTACAATTGAGATCCAGAGGAAAGTAGAAAATTTTGGTGTAGAAAACAATTAATCTGCCAACAGTCAGCAATCATTTATTGCCTATTTTTTTTTTTTCATTACTTGTAAGTTCCACAGTTTTCACCCTCTTAATTTATCTTATAATGCCTGCCATGTGTTGTCCTCTGCATTGAAAAATGTCTCCTTTAATATAAGACAAATATGACTTTCTCACTTGTTATTAGTTATTACTTTGCCTTGTGAATTGTAGCTTCAAAGGTTAGGATACACTTATGTTTGATATATATATATATATATATATATATATATATATATACAGTATATATATACATACTGCACTGTATTTGTTCTGTGGCTACTTTCCTCTTAGTAAGGGTAGAAGAGACTCTTTAGCTATGGTAAGCAGCTCTTCTAGGAGAAGGACACTCCAAAATCAAACCATTGTTCTCTAGTCTTGGGTAGTGCCATAGCCTCTGTACCATGGTCTTCCACTGTCTTGGGTTAGAGTTCTCTTGCTTGAGGGTACAATCAGGCACACTATTCTATTTAATTTCTCTTCCTCTTGTTTTGTTAAAGTTTTCATAGTTTATATAGAAAATATTTATTTTAATGTTACTCTTCTTAAAATATTTTATTTTTCCTTCTTTCCTTTCCTTACTGGGCTATTTTCCCTGTTGGGGCCCCTGGGCTTATAGCATTTTGCTTTTCCAGCTAGGGTTGTAGCTTAGCAAATAATATATATATATATATATATATATATATATATATATATATATATATATATATATATATATATATATATATATATATATATATACAGTAGGGTCCCGAATTATGCGAGAATTTGGTCGATGAAAGCCCTCGTGTAATTGGAAATTCGTATATTTCGAAACACATCATGGCGGCAAACAGCAACCTACCCGTCAATTTTTTTTTCACTCCATTTCTAGCTTTCTAGCTATATATATACTGTATATACACTGTGTGTGTGTATGTATGTATGTATGTATATATATATATATATATATATATATATATATATATATATATACTGTAGCTTTTATCTTAACAATACTGTAAGAAATCCTTCTTATAGATTTTTTTTATAAAATACTGTACAAAATTTCTTTTATGGATAAATAAAACAATAAAAAGTTGTTAAAGTTTTGATAATTTTCTGTGACTAGTACTGTATTTACTACTGTACTATGCATAGCTTACTGTTTTCAGTATTTTCCGAATGATGTAGAATTATTTCCTATAGATACAAAAAACAAAAAAGGGTTTTCAAGGTTTGATACAGTACGTATCTAGCAATAGTTAAAAATTACAGTATAGTACTGTATATCCATGATGACATTCCCACACGTAAACACGGCCACTAGGCGCAAGTGTGCAATAGGCTGCTGTACGATAATCACGCTTTTTTTGCCCTGAGCGGTCATTTCACTAATGATAATTTTTCAAAGTTAATATAATTTCTTTATGCTTATAATTCGTAATTATAGTTAAAAGTAGGGATATTAATTAAATGGTTGAGTAAAATAAACAATTAATACTACTATTATTTAATTTCAAATGGCTACATAATACTGAATATTCTAATGGGTTCTTTTTATCTTCAATCGTAAATCTTACGCCTGGATAAGCAACAAAAGGAAAGGGATAGGTCTCTCTCTCTCTCTCTCTCTCTCTCTCTCTCTCTCTCTCTCTCTCTCTCTCTCTCTCTCTCTCTCTCTCTCTCTCTCTCTCTTCATATCGTTTCCTGTATAGTTTTCAAATATGTTCGTCATACATTTGTACATTATTTATCCACTTTATCTCTCTCTCTCTCTCTCGGCGTTTCCTTTCCCTTTATAGTTTTGTGAAATTTCGTTGTCCAGTCATTCGGTAATGAGAAGTCATTTTCGCTTTCGACATCGAAAGAAAACTTTGTTTCTTCAATATACTCATCACTGGAGGATTCAGAACTAGTGCTCTCATTATCAAACAGGTTATCATTATCAAATTCCACAACAAGAATATCATTTATTTCATCTAAAGAAATAACCTTCCTCTTTAGACCTTTCATTACAAAAGGAACAACAAATAACCACTTATGCATGAACGCCCGAGCGCACTGATAGGAAACCAGTTCAAACCAGAGTTTTGTAACATCAAGCTACCTTCAGAAAAATAGTTGCCAGACATCATATAAGTTTCTATTCACAGTCCCCATATGCTGAGAGTGTTGCCAAGTGGTGATCCTATACTTACTATACGAGTAAAGTAACATCACGAGACTGACGGCTTGTAAAAGGCAATTAAAGTCATGAACGGAATATACAGTTGAAGGCGGTACCGAGTAGATCGTGGTGAACGGTTTATCACGTGGGTGACGCTTAACAGGTTAAAAAAACATTTTATATAGTTCGGTATTTTCTCTATCCATCCTCTCCCAGAAAACCTTCAAATGTGAATTATCGGAATGTGTGCAGATCTTGACAGTGCGATAACTAGTTAGCGACTGAGAATAAAAAAAATAAAAAGCCCGATTGACGATGCTGATGAAGAGGATATCGAATACCGATTTTTCCCTAATTGATTTTTTCTACGTTCTGTCTAATCCAATGTACAGTACATTCTTATGTAAAGGGCGAACCCCAACATTTCTTGATGCTGCTACACTTTAATTATAGATATTTTACCACCTATTTATAATCTTTATTTATAATAACATCTTTAGTAAAAGCTCTTTAATATCACTTTCAGGAGTAAATGCGTTTATGATCGACGATGAAACGTAAAAAAAAAAACGTTTTCCTTTTAAGAAGGCGTTTTTTTAGGGAAAAAAAACAATACGAAACAAAATTGCTCATATTTCATATATTTTGATTTTCTAAGGATAAATAAAACATTAATTATAACATTATTATTACATAGTACCTGGTAAGATATCTTTTGCCGCAAAAGTTAACCTATAGACAGTTGTTAAAATTGGTTAGCGAGTTCGTTATGATCGGCGATGGAACGTACTAAACAAAGTAATGGGTTTGGTTGTGGTGACATGTTTGGCAGTAGCATGATATAAAATAGTCTTTATTTTGATGGTTTTTAATTTAAAGTTTAATGAATAAGGATTTTTCACCATAATCACAACGTAAGTATAAAAATTAATTAGTACAAATATGGAATATTATACATATAGGTGTTGGACAGTTAGGCTAGGCCTAGCGACAAGTTCACACAACAAATGGGCAAACCTTAACATTTTTCATCCAAAACTAGTCTTAAAATGTTTGAACAGAAATCTTTCTCTCACATTCTCCCCCCCCCCCTTCTCAGACATCGGGGAACCATCATCCCCCCCCCCCCCCAATACAATTAAGAAAACAATAGATTTCCTATGCTTCGCGGTGCTTGACTCGCGGATTTAGAATGCTCCTCGCAAATACAGGAAAATTAATTTTTAAAAACTATCGATCGCGTAATTGAGGAATCGCGTAATTAGAACACGTGTAATTCGGGACCCTACTGTATATATATATATATATATATATATATATATATATATATATATATATATATATATATATATATATATATATATATATATATCAAACAAGTGTTAGGATACACTTATGTTTGATATATATATATATATATATATATATATATATATATATATATATATATACAGTATATATATATATATATATATATATATATATATATATATATATATATATATATATATATATATATATATCAAACATAAGTGTATCCTAACCTTTGAAGCTACAATTCACAAGGCAAAGTAATAACTAATAACAAGTGAGAAAGTCATATTTGTCTTATATTAAAGGAGACATTTTTCAATGCAGAGGACAACACATGGCAGGCATTCTAAGATAAATTAAGAGGGTGAAAACTGTGGAACTTACAAGTTATGAAGAAAAAAAAAAGGCAATAAATGATTGCTGACTGTTGGCAGATTAATTGATTTCTACACCAAAATTTTCTACTTTCCTCTGTATATATATGCAGTGGTACCTCTACATATGAATTTAATCCGTTCCACAACCGACTTCGGATGTAGAAAATGTTCGGATGTCGAAACGAATTTTCCCATAAGAATACATTGAAATAGGATTAATCCGTGGTTGAGCCCAAAAACCTATGATAACTTCTTAATAAACTACTACACATAATTTCCCATGAGAATAATGCACACTAAATTAGGTAATAGACATGTAAAAAAGAAGAATTATCAAAAAATAATAAATAAGAAACAGGTTTTTAGCGTCACTTTACCTTAGAAACTCCAGCGCAGGTGTTGTTCGTCTTGCTACGCAGAGAGGAGACGGACGGGCGGCGAGGAGGTAGAGAGGTTAACTACGATAAACGTACACTACCGTAATTTATTCTAACTTACACTAAGTGAACTTTAACATAACTTAGCTTTTTTTTTTTTTTTGATATTTTATATTTTTTTTACATTTTCTTTTTTTCTTTTTGATGATTAATTTTAATCACTTTCACTCTCTACACTTAAAATTGATTGAATTTTTTTCTCTTCACTCTTTGCTGTTTTCTTTGAACCACTTCCTTCCTCTTCATCACGAGTTCGCTTCGTAGTTTTTTTAAAGAAGCTATCGATAGAAAGTTGCTTGGTACAGCTTTTCAGAATGTTTCGAAAATAAGTTAGGGACACATCATCAAACTGCGCAACTACACAACAAACCTACAATTTCTTTGGATGGTATTTGTCGATGAAGTCAACCACGTCTTGATATTTTCCTAACACCTCTTTTATTTGCGCCGAACCTATTGCAAGTTCACTCATACGGACGCCACGCTCATGCTTTTCAATAATTCCTTGCTTTACTTCTAAAGAAAGCATTCCCTTATTCCTTTTCTCACCACTACCACTACCACTTGCGAAACTAAGCCTTTTAGGACCCATGATTTACGTAAAATACCGTAAAAGGATGAACGTAAAAAATCACGATTAAAACACAGTTAATAGCAGAATGCACAGGGCACAACCACACGAAGCCAACGAGAACAGAGGAATGTCCCA
>NC_090726.1:88484053-88534053 GCF_036898095.1 Palaemon carinicauda | reverse complement strand
ATATTATTTGGTGAACAGCAGCTCAGTGTAAGTCATGAATTCATAATGGTTGCTTATTTCTTTATCTCTCTTTCTAACCATAAAGGCTGTCATTAATTTTACTGTATTCATATTACCATTACATATACTGTATTGAGATTTGTGAGTTTAAAACTGTTATGTTAACACAGAGAGATAATCAGATATCCAAAATAAATCAGTTACATAATAAGCAACTCTCTGCTCTTAGTGGTTCTGTATAGCATGGAGTTTATTGAAATATAGTACTGTCTATCTAATATTTATCGTTCAAAATCAATAGAAAACTCACACTTGGTTTACAAACTTACTTTATCAATGAAACTCTAAGATTACATTATAATACAGAAAATGGAAAATACAATTAGCGAAAAAATTGTCTGATTGCTCCCTAGTCACATTATAATACAGAAAATGGAAAATACAATTAGCGAAAAATTGACGTCTGATTGCTCTGCTTAGTCACAGAGGCCGTCGTAACTTGGAATTATCATTAACCAAGTGCATTGTTAATCGTTGAGTACCAGTGTTTTATTGAAATATCTGTAATTAATGAAAATATGATTTTTTACTAACCTTAACTTTTTTCAATTTATTTACAGTAGGTGTAAAGCGAAGGGTAACACAGGGTACTGTTTCATATGGTCAGGCCAAAAGTAAGGCAATGGATCCCATGAAGGTATGCTAATTAGAATCATTCTTTTTTTTAAGATATGTAGTTTGAATTACATTGTGAATTACAAAACCATTTTCAATGTCATTTTCTTTATTATTGTTCATTTAGTTACTGGAAGTTTAATCTATGACAAGTGACTGACTTTTACATTATGCAAGATATTTCCAGAATATACTTATTTTATGATTTCCCAAGCTTACTGGATGAAATATCTTTTTAATCTAATTGTAAAAAGGATTGTTAATATAACTGATAATTGTGAATCTTTGGAAAATAAAACTAGTAATACAAGCCATTGGTGAATAAAATTATTTTAGTATTATGTGCAATGAATAAACATGAGCTGTATTTATCTCTTAGCTTGTTATTCTCCTTTCCCTTACAGCTCTCCGGTCAGAAACAGCAAATAAAACTGACACTTAAAGGTCCAGCAGTAAGACGACTTGATAAGCCAGTATTACCACAGGAAGATGACAGTGAGTATAAATGCCTAATTTTGTTTGTTGCTTGTAGATCTAATATTTAGTTGTTGATGGGAAGAAGTTATGAAAGGAAACTAATACTCGACAGGTGTCCTCATTACTATACTTTTCATAAATACAAACCCTTTGATATTTATAGGAGTATTACTTGCGGCGAAGTTTAAAGACGAGCCACGATAATTTCAAGTGAGGGATAACTACCCCAACCGCTACTTGGCGGCTGGGATTAGGGGTAACGCAGTTATCCCGCTCATTCCCCAACCTGGGCTGAGTAACCACTTTGCTTTCTGGCTCGGTAGAGAACGGATGTTCTCCACTCTCTCCCTTTTGGACTTGCCTTGATAATCCTTTTTCTTTTCAGATCGTGTGTGCATGTGGTAGTCCCATGCGTACTTTTCCTGGTCCCGAAGGCCGCTCCTACGGTACCATCATGTCATCCATTGAAACGGATCCTCACCTGCTGTGTCCAGCTTGCTGGGGCCGCCGGTGTTTCAGGGACGCCGCTTGTGATGAGTGTAGGGAGTGGTCTGCCTCCCAAGGTGAGAAGTTTGGGTGACGGAAGAAGAAAAAAGGCCAAATGTGATTCTTCTCCTTCGGGGTCTTCCTTGAAGTAAAAAAAACCACAGTCTTCTTCATTTAACCCCGATCTCTTTCTGAAGCTGCTCCTCTGCCTATTCCTTCCGGGAATCGTCCGAGTAGCAGTGCAGACCATGCTACTCCAGGTCAACCTTGCGGGCAAGGTGACAGCGCTGCCTCCCTTAGTGAGTCGGCTCCGCCCCTTCCCCCAGGGAGTGCCTGCTCAATTTCTGATCTCGTGTCTTTTTGGCCATTGATGGTCCCCTTTTGGGAGGATGTTCTCTTCGATCTCCTTCGATTGGGTGCGGAAAGGAGATGGTCTTTTCCTTCGTCTGCGGAGGTTGAGCCTCCTTCTGTGGGCACAGGTGCTGCAGCCCGTCAATTTGACTACTGCGGTCTTGAGATTGAAGCCGAGGAGTTAACTCCCCAGGGGCGGTGGAGGAACAGAGTCCAAGGCAGGTATCCCTTTCGGGGTAACATGTCTGTCGTTCTTGAGAGAAGACTGCTAGCGGGCAGCGGAAACATTTGGGTGACGCTTCTCCTCTAAGGGTGGAGGTAGAACGTTTTTGTAAACGTAATTCGCTGCTGAGTGAACCAACTCCTTTGGGAGAGGTATAGCTTGAGTAGACTTCCCCTTGGCCAGTGTCTGCAGGATGTTCCCCTCAAGGGAGTTAGGTCTCGTGACAGTTGTGTTGACCCTTCGTGATCTCACGGCAAGTTTTCGAGTTCTGGTTGTGTTTCTCACAACGTTGGTTACCTTGAACCTTTGGGCTGTCGTTGCGTTGATCCTTCAGGATCTTGCAATAAGGGTTACGTTGGGCCTTCAGGCTCTCATGCCCTTTGTCTCGTTTAGCCTTCGGGCTCTCGTGTCAGGAAGCCCTCGGTCTCCCGTCTCGTAGAACCTTCGGATTCTCATGACGGTAGTTTCGTTGAGTCCGTGGGCTCTCGTGACCTCTGTTATGCTGAGTCTGTTGGCTCACATAACAGAGAATCTTCGGATTCTCATCGTGGGAGGCCTTTAGGTGCTCACGACACGTTGCCTGGTGGATTCCATCTCCCTTCAGGTAACAATGGCGTAGTTCCTTCCTGTCGAGTGGATCCTTTGGGTTCATGAGATATGTTGCCTGATGGATTTCATCTCCTTCCAGTAATGATGACGTAGTTACTTCGGGTTCTTGTAGCATGAATCCTATGGGTTCACGAGACAGGTTGCCTGAGGTATTCCATCTTCTTTCAGGTAACGATGACGTAGTTCCTCCGGGTTCTCGTCATCTCTCTCGTCTCATGAATCTTATGGGTGCATGAGACAAGTTGCCTGAGGGATTCCGTCTTCTTTCAGGTAACGACGATGTACACTAGTTCCTTTTGGTTCTCATCATCCTCCTTGTCACGTCAATCCTACAGGTTCACGAGACAAGTTGCCTGAGAGATTCCATCTCCCTCTGTGTAACAATGACGTAGACCCTCAGGGTTCTCGTCATCCGTCTCGTCACGTGAATCCCGTGGGTTCAGACAACAATGACGTAATTCCTTCGGATTCTCGTCATTCTCTTCGTCGCCTGAAACCTATGGTCTCGTGCAACACGATGCCTGGGGGATCCCATACCCCTTCAGGTATCTCTTGACGTAGATCCATCGGGGTCTCATCAGGATGTTTCTCTACTGTTGCACCACCTGCATTCACAATCCAAGGTAGTTCCTCCCCCGGGTTTTCGTTATAGTGCTTAGGCTCAGTCTCTTGCTGTGTCGCGTGACAAAGCAATGTCATGTGACATGACATCGTGTTGTGGTGTAGTGTCTCACAGAGATAAGTCTCGCTTTCCATCCTTGCGAGACTCATCTCGTCCGCTTCGATGATCTCGTCCTCGGACGAGATTGCATCTCCCTTTTTGGCTGCAGGAGGTTTCCCTTCCCAGGGCAAACCTCACGTCAGGTGAGACTCCCACCGCCCTCTCCAGTCTCATGGGCTTCCACCTGCCCCGAGACAATTGTTGCCCACACAACAACGCCTCCTGGCAAGCAGACTAAAATTTCAGCTGAGGTTTCAAAGCCCAGGCATCCTTACCGTTCCAAGGACCTTCCTCTCAGCACATCGGGAACCTGCGACCCCCCATAGCTGCGAGCATTATTTAACGTAATGGGGCAAGCTGTGACGGGGGTCACTCCCCGTTCCCAGTTCTTGGGCGGCATTCCTAGGATTCCACTATTGCCTCCTCTCGCCCCAAGCCCCTCTTCTCCTTCTGACCCCAGAGAGAGTTCAGTGGACTGATCCTCCAGAGCCTCCACGCAAAAAGAGACCCATCTCTCCTTGCATGAGGGCCAGGGAAGAGAGTGCTCCAGAACCTCAGTGGAATCCCCTGCAGTTCAAGCTTTCACAGGCCAGACCCAAGGGGAGGAGGAAGAGGATACGTCCATCTCCTCCTAAAGAGGACAGGGCAATCTTTTACATGGACTCGTTCTGCCACACTCCTGTTGAGGTAGTGCCAAGGGAGGCACGTCTTCCAGTAAGGTGCGATGTGGTACCTCCCCCTGCGGAGTCCCATCTCCCTCGCAGACCAGAAGAGACCATTAGGCCTACTCTAATGGAGGAAGTGTACCTCAGCGCAGAGCCCCGAAGGAATTATTTACTATTCCCAAATCCTAGGCGAGACCTCCCTTACCTAAACCTGAGAGGCGGAGGGAGCCCAGCACATCCACAGAGATTGCCCCGTCCTCGGTCTTTCCCGATGATGACCTTGACCCACTCCGGGCTCCTATGGTTGAGAGCTCGGAAGTGGATGATCAAAACTTTGAGGACGATGTTTTGCTAGCTGCCGCTAGCCCTAAAATAACGGAGGATGTACGTAAAGGATCTGAACACGCCTTCTGGCAGGTTCTAGCCTGCATCCGTACCATCAATGGACTGCCAGATCCATCGGCAGCCCCTCTTTTGTAAAGGTACAGTTCTTGACCAATTCTACAGTATTCGGAAACCCATGAGAGCTAGTGCAGCTCTGCCCTGGTCAAAGGGGTTGAAGAGTGCCAAACAGTAGGCGATGTCTCAGGCTACAGGTTCCACCACTTCTCTAAATTCGAACAACTCCAAACTCTTTCCGCCTTCTTTAGTGATGCAGAAAAGGTATTACGAAATCCTCAGCAAGCCTCTCCGTACACTGCCTCTTGATCACTCTATAGGGACACTCTCAAAAGGCATGACCTTTAAGAAGTTGATGGGACTGCCAGTCTGGTTTTTGGCCTCCAAGATCCTCAATCAAGGGAAAGTCGCCAGGTATGCCATGCAGGCTACTTCGTGGTTAGACTTTTGGTTGGGGTCTGTTGGACAATGGTCCAGTCTCAGGACTGACCAGGAAAGTCCTCTAGGCAGTCTAAGGAGACTTTCCTATTGTCCGGCGCTCGAGCAATGAGTTCCTATCTCATGTTGTGAACCTCTGGGCCAACACCATTTTGAAAAGAAGGGACTGTCATAGGAAGGTTCCATAGACAACTCGCTCAGGCCAAAGTGGCACGGCTCAGGAACTCTCCCTTCAAGGGAAGTTACCTGTTTAACCCTGAAGACATAGAGTGGGTGGCTGAGAAATGGAGAAAGTTAAATCATGACTCTCTTATTCATAAAGCCGTAACTTCTAGGCCCTATCCCACTCAGCCACAGCAGAGACTAGTAGCTAGACTGCCAACAAAGAAGCCTAGAGATCCAAAACAGCAGGGTCCTAAGGTGTCCAGACAGTTCTTTTTAGGTAAAGAGTCCTTCCGTGGCGGCAGAGGGAAGAGGGGTTTTGGCCGTGGCCAACCACGCTAGGACGGGCAATCCTCCCATACAGCCACCTGTGGAGGTAAGCCTGTTGAGCCGCTGGCAGAGGTGGCCTTTTCACGAGGCCGAACCCTGGAGAGTAGACGTGATTCGTTCAGGGTATGGTGTCGCGATCACTATCTCTCCCTCCACTGACTCGACTGCTACTTCCATCAAACTCCTGTGCAAAGGGATTTGCATAGGAGCTTGCCCTTCGGCCAGAAGTCCAAGAGGTCCTTGACAGGTCCCCAGGCTTCTACAATCGACTCTTTCTTGTGAGAAAGGCGTCTGGAGGTGGAGACCAATCATCGACCTCTCTGCTCAGAACAGGTTTGTTGAACAAACCGCATTAAGGATGGAGACAGCCGACACGGTCAGACTAGCAATAAAACCTCGGGACCTCATATGTATTCTAAACTTGAAGTACACATACTTCCAGATCCCAATCCCTCTGTCTTCCAGGAAGTATCTTAAGATTCATGCTAGACCAGAAACATGACCAGTTCAAGTTGTTGTATTTCGTTCTTTCCGGAGCGCCTCAAGTGTTCACTTGCTGTATTTCGTTCTTTCTACAGCGCCTCAAGTGTTCACTCTCGTGTCCTCTTGGGCCCACAGAATTGGCATCTGTCTCCTAGATACCTGGACAACTGGCTGATTATAGCCAACTCGGAGGCGACCCTTCTTTGCCACCAAGACGAGCTTCTAAGGCTTTGCCAAGATTTGGGGATCATGGTAAACCTCTAGAAGTCTCATTTAGCTCCCTCTCAGAATTGGGTATATCTGGGCATGCAATTAGACACCTTAAGGCACAAAGCCTTTCCATCAGACGAAAGTATTCGGAGGCTGAGGAAAGTAGCACAGCCCTTCCTCAGGCTGCACCACCACATCTCCGTTCATGGTTCCGAATCCATAAGATATCAACACACAAATCTCTTGGAGATGAGAGAAGCCTTTCTTGCCCTCCAACAGTTCCACCAGCTCCTTGGGGGGGCACTCCATGGTATTGATAAGCGACAATAGCACGGTCGTTGCTTACCTGAACAAACGTCGGTATCTTTTTGCAGCCACTGTGCCATCTAGCAGTAGAGATACTCAGATGGGCAGAAGACAACTCGGCGACCCTCTTGGATCACTTCATAATGTGCTAGCAGACAGTCTGCGCAGAGCGACTCAGACAGTGGGCTCCGAATCGTCTTTGAATCATGTAGTAGCCAACAAAGTCCTGACTTCGTGGGGTTCCCCGACCGTGAATCTGTTCGCAACGGCCCTGAACTTCAAGCTCCCATTGTACTGCTCCCCAGTCTCAGATCCTCAAGCTCTTTGGCAAGATGCATTCAAAATCGGTGGGTGAATCTGGACGTGTATACGTTTCCCCTATTTTTTCTGATGAGAAAAGTCATCAACCAGGTCCTAGTAAGCAAGAACTTACAAAGGACTCTCATAGCTCCACTATGGCTTCATGCAGAATGGTTTCCGGACCTTCTGCAACTCCTCACAGAGATCTCAAGTGAACTCCCTCAGTGACACAACCTACTAAAACCAATACATGCCAAAGTCTACCACAAAGCCATAGCTTCACTTCGACTTCACGCTTGGAGACTGTCCAGCACCTTTTTACACAGAGAGGCTTTTTGCAACAAGTTGCAAAGAGGATGGCTGGACACCTTAGATGCTCCACAGCTTCAGTCTATCAGGGGAAGTGGTCAGTTGTCTGTGGTTGGTGTCATTGAAGAGTATCTCTCGCCTCAACGTCACTGTCCCAACGATATCAGAGTTCCTTGTATACCTTCGGGAAGAAATGCTTCTCTCGGTTTCGGCGGTCAAAGGCTACTGCTCAGCCATGAGTCTAGCCTTTAAACTGAAAGGAAACGATATTTCCTCCACTTTTGGACTTTCCTTGCAAATACAAAATTATGAGATTACTCGTACCCAGTCGGAATTTAGACTTCCCCCTTGGAACATTGTTTGGGTCCTTCAGTCTCTGAAGGGTCCTCCCTACGAACCATTACGCCAGACAAGAGATCGCCTCCTCACGTGGAAGTCGGTGTTCCTACTCGCTCTGGCCTTGGCCAAGAGAGTCAGCGAACTGCATGGTCTATCTTCTGATGCCTCCCCTTCTAGGAGATGGGGAGAATTAATCCTTAGTTACATCCATGAGTTCATTGCTAAGACTCAAAATCCGGGTGTGCTGGACTCTAGGTTTTGCTCATTCCAGTAGAGAGTTTTGGTTCTGTAACTGAAGATCCAGACCAACTGGTACTTTGCCCAGTCAGGGGTCTAGGGTGTTACCTAAAGAGAACGGCAGTAGCTTACCCCTGTGTATCAGCTCTGTTTTTTAGCACGGGGAAGGTCAAGAGGATGGTGGCTAGGATACCATTTCCTCTTGGATTTGGAAAGCAATTGACTTTGCCCTTAATCCAGATCCTCCTCCTTCCAAATGATCCAGAGCTCATGACGTCAGATGCATTGCAACGTCGCTGGCGTTCAAAAAGAACTACTCTGTGGTGCAGTTACTGCAAGCGGGCGTGTTGAAGCGTCAGACGTCCTACACTACAGTACCCACTACCTGTAAGACGCAACCCACAGGAACATGGATATGTTCTCCATTGGTCCTGTGGTGGCTGCACAACAAGTGGTCTAAAACACCTCAAGTTCCTTGCTGGGCAATAGCAGAGGGTTGAGGGTTGAGGTTACCTGGTTTAGTCTGGGGTGAATTACTAGAATGACTAGTGCCTTTCTTTCTTTCACCTTTGCCTCCTCTGGGGAAAAAAGCACCACAGTCGTCAGCACAGCTGACCTCACCTCTCTGCAAGTAAGACTCATTTCCCTCGTGCATCCTGAGTATAGATATAATTCTTTGTTGCATCGCCAATACCTCTGTGAGTAAGGATGTTGAATAATTCTAGATAGAACTCCTTAGATCGAGTTCCTACGTTAGAGACAAGCCACATTGCTAGCCGCACGAACACATATGCTTCTGCAGGGTGCTAAGTGTTCATACACTAATTGCAGCACTTCATTTTTAGCAAGTGTAGGGTTCTCTTCACTCTTCCTTTCATTGAGGAAGAGAGAACCCCGCGTCAAACCAAGGCCAGTGGGTGAGGACTTCCTCCCTCCTAAGAGTGTCGCCCCTATAAATACAGTAGTGAAGTTTGTATTTGTGCAGAAACATATGACATATTTGTTGAATAATTTATACTTTATCTAGCATACAAACCTGGAGCTATTTATACAAATTGGCCCACCACACTGTCCCCCAAGAATTCCTACCAGAAAGCAAAAGTGGTTACTCAGGCCTGTTGTGTGAGTGAGCGGGATAGCTGTGATACCCCCACTCGCTAACTAGCGGTTGGGGTAGTTATCCCTCACTGAAAATGATCTTGGCTCGTCTTTCAGCTTAGCCAAAAGTAATACCCCTATAAATAGCTCCAAGTTTGTATGCTCGGAAAAATACAAATTATTTAACAAATTTGTCACGATGATGGGTTTGGACTATGCTTAGACATGACCCTAGTCAGTTTAGGCTTCTCTGACTAATTAAGTAATTGGGATGTTTCACACCTAGCCTACTTTATATTATATAATGTTGTGACTATTGAACCATGATGTTAAAATACATAGTGCAGTACACAACAATAGTTATTCATATCTTTCATGAAACATGAACAAATATTATTTCATAGCACATATAAGAAGTCATGTTTAGTAAAAAAATATATGATAAAGTTCATCTTTTGCATAACACTAACCTGCAGAAAACACTACTTTACCTTTTTTTATTTAAATATCACTTTCAGCTCTTGAATCAAAGAAGATATGGAATATGAAAACAGATTAAAGGGGCCAGCCGGTTAGTGCCATTTTTTAAAGACAGGACTTTGACATTCATACCAATTAATAAGGTGACTTTGGATGTGTCTAAACTCCATAGGATTTTTGCGTCTGACCTTTGGTTTTGCTACACCAGGGCAATTTATCCTTAAAATGAGTGTTTTTCAAATTTTATATCTGATAATTATAATTAAGACCCGGGATTACTACCCTATATAGACCTGATGTAGACCGCCAAAAACATTTTCTTTTTCTAAAGTAATTTTTTTGCTAGATATAAATTTTTTCATCATGGTAAAAATATAAACCCTATAAATCAGGAGAAAAAATTAAAGAAAAAATGAAACAAAAATTGGAAAAAGGGCTCTATTTGATTGTTTTATAATTTCTTTCTAAGTTTTATACCAAATCTCAATGCTATATCTTTAAAACTAAGGGTGAAGATAGAATTTGAAGGTCAAGAAGTATATTTTTGAGATACGGGCATTCCGAGTTTTCCTTTGTATTTTTACAAGGACAGTATTAATAAATCATGATTATTATGAATTTTGTTCTTTGGATATTAATAAACCAAAACAATGTTATTTATCAAAATTTAACCTTAAATGAATATCCCTTTGCTCAATATCTTGCTTCTTTAGTCTCCAGGACACACACACACACACACTCTCTCCTTATGTTAGTGAGATGTTGAAATTATCTTTTTCTCTTTGGCATGATGAAATTCTTACTGAAACCAAGAAAAACAGACATAAAAAGAATGATGTTTTAGGTCAAACTCAAACATGTACTCTCCCTGAGGTTTGTTAGCACTGAATGCCTAAGGGTGTAATACTTTGTCTTATGACTCATGGAATCTATACAGATGCTAGTGCTCACAGTTATTTTAATTTTAAAATGTAATAATTATCAAAATTTACGATAAGAAATACTGCATTTTCTTGTGGGGATCAATGTTTTTGGCTTATCGAGTTACTTTAATAATTACTGTATCCTGTAACTATGAAAGTAAGAGGAATTTTAACAAAATATTTCATATACGCATTCTCCATTGCCAGACGAAGTTCTGTGAATTTTTTCAGGATTTTGTGTTTTTCGTCGCATATATTGGCATACCGGCTGGGCTCCGTAATGTATAATGTAAAGAAATTTAGTTTTAATGATAGTAACTAGAGATACACTATGTAAATGCAGTCCATTAATTCTTATTACTTTTTATAAAATGTCAGACTAATTTGCATAGTGGCACATGAATTATAAGAAGTTTCATATTCAAATTTTTAATTTAACAAACTGAAAATCTTGGCTGTAGTTTTCAAGGTGCTGAGACAAAAGTGATTTACGGAATTTGGTGCTCTCTCCATTAATTTTCCCATATCTTACTCTGTAGAAGCCTATGAAACATTCTAAAATCACTTGCGATCACATTCATATTTTTCCACTTTCCCGTAGAATTATCACTTTCTCTTTTGCATCGAGATTGATGCTCACTATCTTTAGTTTAGGTGTATTTCAAAAGTATTAGATATTTCACAAAGGATATTTTCAAATGAAAATTTGATTAAAACAGAGTCAGAGATATTGCCAACAATGAAGTGTCTGAATCTTTCAGAATCTCTAACGAGTCTCCAGTGTGTAGCCGAGTCTGGTGCTTAAACTTTTATACATATAATACTAAAGACTGATCTTTTTTTAACTTAAAGAAATTCACATAATTTATAGAAAATCCAGGAAAGTACAAATATGTGGAATTAATATCCAAATCTTTTAAAATTAGATAGTAAAATGTGGTAAGTAAAGTTCAGTACAGGACTGTAATACTGTATAGTACATAGGACAGTGCAGTGTAGTATCTTTTTTATTGGCAATGCTACTAATTAGTCCAGTTTGAAGCCGGTACTAGCTGTTAGTATGCAGACTTGATTTCCCATTATGAACCTTTTACTCCAGACATTAATCCAGATGGACATTCAAATAGACATTAAGCAATGTCTATCTGTATTTGGGAAAAAATATTTTTGAATGGTTTTGTATACTGCCTTAGTTTGATTCCACCACTAGAAAATTTTAGATTCCTTCTGGGTTTGCCAGTAAAATTAGATTGTTCCGACACAGATACAAACCTTCGCTATTTATTAGGGTAGTACTTTCGGCGCAGCTGAAAGACGAGCCATGATAATTTTAGTGAGGGATAACTACCCCATCCGCTAGTTAGAGTGTGGGGGGTGGGGTAGACTGGCTGCCCCGCTCACTCACACCTCTCGGCTGAGTAACCGCTTTACTTTTTGGTTCGGTAGAGGACGGACATGCTGCCCTTCTCTCCCGCAAAGACTTGCCTTCATTTTTTTTTTTATTTTTTTTTTTTCTTGTGTGTTTTCATTTATCTTACATATATATGTATAAATGGAAATATATGTTGTTAGATACATGTACAGTGAGCCCTCGCTACTTCGCGGTTCGACTATCGAGGATTCACCACTTCGCGGATTTTTTTCATAACGCATGTATATACATATATCGCGGATTTTCCGGAAATTTCGAAAATACCGCGATATATGAAGACCCCAAATACGTATTTCGTTAATTCCATTAATACTGTAATTAGTAATATCTGCTCTTACTGATGGTTCATTGCATTACATATGACATATAATTCAGTACAGAAAGAAATAAAACACGAAAAGAGAATGTGATCATACGATAATTCAGTATACAGTACGTAGTAAAATTAAATCGAACATGAAACGCAAATCAGATGCAGTCATACCGTATTTGAATGGTGTAAGGCTGCTGATGGCTACTACTACAAATTTAATGGATGTGCATCTTTTCAATGAATCTTTTGTATGTATACGTACGTAGTACTGCATCCAATAATATTCTTTGTTGCAAAAATCACATCTCGAATAAGCGTACATATCCTACAACAAAACAAGCGTAAAATAGCGTACGTAAAGCTGTATACGTAGTACTTTGGATTTGAATTGGTAACTACTACGTAGCATGTAATACAGACTGTGATTGGTTCAAGTGCTGATAGATGACGAATCAGATCCCAAGTTTTGAAATCTAGCCTGTGATTGGTGTTTTGACCGCTTCTCCAACCCGCAGCATCTTTTCGCGGCCACTTGGTTTGCCGCTCTCTCGCCGGGTAGATGCTGCTACGTTACTGTGAACTTTAATCTGTGCTGTGCGTGACTGTTTTAAGTTGAACTTTTTGTTGAACTTTCTGTTTAACCCCTACTGTACAATGGCTCCCAAGCGTTCTTAAACGCCACCGAAAGAGCTGGGAGAAAGCTTGCCTTAGGCGATATCCTCCTTCGGGGATATCCTCCTTCGGGAGGACTTCTCTCTCGTTCGCGAGAGAAAGTTTCTTAGAAAGCTTGTTTTAGGCGATGTCCTTCCTTGGGAGGACTTCACTCTCGTTCGCGAGAGAGAGATTATTAAGCCTACGCTTTTTTCCCATAGAGCTGGAGAAAGCTTGTCTTTGGTGATGTCCTCCTTCGGGAGGACTTCCCCCTCGTTCGCGAGAGAGATTTTTTACGCCTACGCTTTATTCCCATGGAGCTGGGAGAAAGCTTGTCTTAGGCGATCTCCTTCAGGAGAACTTCCCTCTCGTTCGCGAGAAATAACTTGTAGGAGCTTGCTGATCCACCAGGGGTGGTGGAAGAGCTTTCTCCTAAGCAGGTTATCCCTTCGGGGGAACGAGTCTCTCGTCCAAGAGAGAAGACCGCCTCTGGGCATCGGCGGTCCCCCGTTACGCTTTTGGTTCTCCTTTAGGGGCGGAGCGAGAGCCTTCTCTTAAGTGGCATTCTCCTTCGGGAAAACAAAACTTTTATGCGGAGGTGTTATCTTGAACCTGCTGGTTCTCCTTGATCCTTCGGAGTCTCGTTCGATCACCCTTTGGGCTGGCGTGATCGTTGAGCCTTCGGGCTCTCGTCATGTTGATCCTGCAGGTTCTCATGACAGTAGGAGTCCTTCGGGACTCTGCTCGAAACCTTCGGGTTTCAGTTACGCTGAACCTTCGGGCTCTCGTAACGATGGTAACGTTTAGCCTTCGGGAACTTGTGCCATCAATCACGCTGACCTTTCGGGGTCTCGTGACAGAGGAACCTCGGTTCCTCTCGTTACGCTGATCCTGCGGGGTCTCGTAACATTAGTTATGCAGAACCCTTGGGGTCTCTTAACTTTAGTCACTCTGACACTTTGGTGTTTTTTGACAGGGAAACTTCTGTTTCTCGTTGCGCTGACCCTTCGGGGTCTCGTAACATTAGTTATGCTGAACCCTTGGGCTCTCATAACTTTAGTCACTTTAACACTCCAGTGTGTTGTGACCGGGAAACTGCAGTTTCTCGTTACGCTGACCCTTCGGGGTCTCGTAACATTAGTTACGTATAACCCTAGGACTCGCGTAACTTTAGTCACTCCGACACTTCGGTGTTTAGTGACAGGGAAACTTCTGTTTCTCGTTGCGCTGACCCTTCGGGTTCACGCAACACAGTTCACGCTGAACTTTCGGGTTCTCGTGACCATAGTCATTCTTGTTATGACAGAGTTTTCAAACTCTCGTTGTGTTGATCGTTCGCGCTCACACAACACAAGCTATCGTGTATCTTCGGGTGAGCATAGCAGTGAGAGCTCTCGCGCGCACGACCAAGTTGGCGCGCATGACCAAATTGGCGCGTACGACCGTCTTGGCGCACGCAAGCAAATGGCGATCATGGCGCGCGGGTTCATCCTATGGTGTGCCATATTCGTGAACATCCTGTTGCTCGCCATGCGCTCAAACATCCTGTGGCGCACCATGCACGCGAGCAACCTTATGCATGCCAGGTGCGCAAACAACCTCATACGCTCCACAAGCGCAAAAAAGGTGCGCGCAATCGGGTAGGGCGCACGCAAGAGCTCCCTTCCACCTACCAACTGTTCGGTGCAAAAGCGCACGACCATATTGGTGCGCACACACCATATTGGTGCGCGTGCACGACCATATTGGCGCACACGATCGGATAGGAACGCACATGATGGGATTGGAGCGCACGACCGTATTGGCGCGCGCACGAACAATGAGGCGCACCCAATCGGTTGAGGTGCACGAACAACTCTTATGACCCTTCGGGGTCTCACAACGCAGTTCACGCTGAACCTTTGGGTTCTCGTGATCATAGCCATACTTTATGACAGAGTTTTCGGACTCTCGTTGCGCAAAGTATTAACGAGTGCACAGGAGGTTTACTCTCATGACAAGAGTTTTTGAACTCTCGGCCCGTGAATTGTTCGCGTGCGCCCATCGTCATCAAGAGTTTTACTCTGATGACAGAGGGATGCCTGTTGCCTAAGGGTTTATGAATCTCTACAGGTAACTATGACACAGTTCCTTTGGGGTCCTGGTCATGTAACACGATTCCTGGAAATTCCATCAGGAATCAGAGACAGAGTTCCTGCGGGTTCTCGGGACAACATCCCTTAAGGTCGTGAGAAAGGAATTCACAAATAGATTCTGAACCCCTAGGTTCTCATCCGAGTCTCTCTGTTTCCGCAATCCAGAGTTTTCTGAAAACTCTATGGTCGACCCCCCCCCCTCTACAGGATGGGTCTTCCAAAGGTGTGACTTGATACGTCACTCTACACTCCCAGCTGATCACTAAATCAGCTAGTCTGGTTTTGCCAGCCCCGATCCTTTCGTTTTCGAACGAACCACCGTCATCTTTCTTCCACCTTCCCACTTCGAGTGGTTTGGTTAGCAGATGGAAATGAGTGGGGAATGAAAAATTCTTTACATTGCATTTCATTTCCCCTGGCAGGCCTAGCGAGAAAGCGTTCGATGGCAACCCCTTTGGGTAAGCGGTCGATGGCAATTATGTCTGGCCCTCTTGAAGCAAACCCCCACATACGAGACTTCACCCTTTTTCGGGAGACTCATTCCTGAGAAGTTTTTACAAAACTTCAATGGGTGTTAAAACCTCATGATTGCAAAGCATGCACTCTAGCCAAGACAAAACCGCAAGGTTATTGTCTTAAACTCGGTTCTACCGTTTGATGGAGGCAGCCTCCCCCGTCGTTGTACCCTGGGTATAACGACTTGCCGTTTTACACGATAGTCTTTCGTGACTTTTTATTCTATCCTTACAGGGTTATTGTTTCGAACAATTAGTCCCAAAGGAACATTGTTAGCTGACGTTAAAGAACGATAGCAACAGCGTGGGCATCTTTTCATTACGTTACGAACATTTCAAACCCCGCCCACAGGTAAACAGACATCCGTTTCTGTGTAATGAATACTGGCTAGCCCCTCACATAAAGAGGAGGGGTAAACCAAAGGGGAAATGATCGCTTCTATAACTGTATATTTTGTTTGAGAACATGTTCGCTCTCATTCAAGAAAATATTACAGTTAGTCAACGATCAAAATTCTTTCGGCAATAATGTTGCGATTCGTCGCATATACATTATTCCCGCAACCGGATTCGTTGCAAACGTTTCCTGGAGGCAGAGAATACGCATGCGCTAGCGCAAATGGACAAGTACATATATGTGTGCAAGCGATCTTTCTGCCAACAAGGGCTATATACATCTTCCAATTAGAACTCCGTTCTATGTAAGTGTATATTTATATCCCTTACTAAAACCAGGTTATTCAGTACATTACTTGGCTACTTTTCTGTAGCCAGATATACGGCATTTACTGTACGTTCTGCCTCCTTATAGGCATTTTCTTTTCCCCGATCGGAAGTCTTAGTCTCCTACAAAGGCTTTGGCTGGAAACTTCTCATAAGCATTTCTGTTCCCTAGTAGGGAACATTTAATATAAATGCTAGTTTACCGATCGGAGACGAAAAAATATGAAAGTTTTTTGTCCTAAGAAGGAGAAACCTCCGTTACGAACATTTCCAACGTTCTCCAGCTGAGTTCCGGACATGACCTTTAAGTCAAACTACGCATGTATACTTGTCATGCGCACAGTTCGGTGTTACTACGCCGTAGTAGACTTATGCTCTTTACCCACCCAACAATAGATTAAAGATACGTCTCAATCCCCTCTTGGGTTTGGTTGGATGCGTTCGGTGATTACTTTACAGTCTCTTGTCCGGAAAGCGATCTCTATGGAGATTCGCTATTATAACATAAGCTGTACTGATTAACTGGTTTACTGTTTGGTATCGGTCTTATTCGGCCAACCACACTTAAGGATTAGTGGCAGTTGGAGGGAGAACAGGCTGTTCCTCTTCGTTGCAAGAACGTGCAATTAGTTACACGTCTCGACATCATCTCGAGGTGTGTGTATTGCTATGCACCCCCCCCCCTCACCGCTGGACAATCCGCGGATGATGGGTGGCAGACGAGAGCTTTTGCAGAGGCCTGTCTTCTCGTCTTCCCTCTGGACCTGATGCTCTCTATAATGCATCAAAATCGAGAGGGGGGTGGGGCATTTACCATACCA
Source organism: Palaemon carinicauda (assembly GCF_036898095.1). Taxonomy (NCBI): domain Eukaryota; kingdom Metazoa; phylum Arthropoda; class Malacostraca; order Decapoda; family Palaemonidae; genus Palaemon; species Palaemon carinicauda. Next base: position 88,517,242 of record NC_090726.1, on the reverse strand, counting down.
TTCCATCCTCGTCTGTTGGCCGATTCAGAAATGTACCAGCATTCACCTCTTTTAGAGAACCATCCAGCAGTACGAAGCCTCAGATGGACAGAGGACAACTAGTTGCAACCATCTACTCGTGTCATTCCTGGTATAGGAATGTGCTTGCAAAACTACCCAGATAGTGGGCTCCTAGTGTCTTGGAATCATCTTGTATCCAACTAAGTCTTAACTTTGTGGGGTCCCCGACTGTGGTTATGCTCGCAGCGTCCCTGATCTTCAGGCTCCCACTCGACCGTTCCCCAGGCCCTCAATCAAGATGTATTCCAAGATCGGTGGGACGGCCTAGAGGTGTGCCTTGTATTTCCCCCCCCCCCCCATTCGGTCTGGTGAAAAAGTCCTCAGCCAAGTCAGGATACGCAGGATCTTATCAATGACTCCAATAGCTTCGCTATGGCATCCCGCAGAATGGTTCCCGGACCTTCTGCAGCCCCTGACGGAGCTCCAATAGCTTCGCTATGGCAACCCGCAGAATGGTTCCCGGACCTTCTACAGCTCCTGACGGAATTTCGAGGGATCTCCTCCACGGCACGATCTTCCAAGAAGCCACATGCTAACACTTTCCTAAGCTGTAGCTTTGCTTCAACTTCTCGCCTGGGACGATCCTACACCACCCCTCTGAGAGAGGCCTTTGCAATAGGTTAAGGAAAAGATGTCGAGGCTCCTCAGACACTTTTCAGCGTCGGTCTTCCAGGCGAAGTGTTCGGACCTTTGTGACTGATGTCGTGGAAGGGGATTCTCTCCCATCGATACCTTTACTTATGCAAGTGTGAGATAACTTGTCCCCCGTCGGATCTCACCCTCCTCCTGGGAATGCGGTTCGGGTCCTTCAGTCTCTGAAGGCCCCTCTCTACGAACCTTAGGTCCAGCATCAGATCACTTCCTTACACTGAAGACGTCCTTTTTACTCACTTCGGCTTTTGACCAAGAGAGTTAGTGTGTTGTATGATCCAACCTCTGATGTCTCCTACCCTAGGAGACGGGGAGAAGTAATACTCAGCGGTGTCCCTGAGTGGATTGCCAAAACTCAAATCCGAGTGTGCTGTACTGTAGGTGCAGCCCATTTCGATTAAAGAGTCTTCGTTCGGTAACCGGAAACCCATCAACTGGGGTTTACCCAGTGAGGAATCTGTGGGGTTACCTTAAAAGAACGATACCAACTCGCCCCCGTGTGTCGGCACTGTTGTCTAGCACGGGGAAGGTCAAGAGCAGGACCTCAAGGATTTCCTTCCCCCCTGGGATCTGAAGGCAATTGAGGTTACTCTTAATCTAGACTCTCCTCCATCCTAAGATCCAGAGCTCGTAACGTCACTGGCGTTGCTACATCCCTGGCGTTCAAGAAACTACTCTGTGGTGCTGATACTTTAAGTGGGCTTGTGGAAGCGTCAATCGACCTTCACGGCCCACTACCTACAAAGACGTAACCCACAAGAACATGGAGACCTTTTCCATTCGTCCTGTGGTGGTCGCACAACAAATGGTCTAAACACCTCAGGCTCCTTGATGGACAAGTAGCAGAGGGTTGAGGGCTGAGGCTACCCGGATTAGTCCGGGGTGAATGAGTAAGAATGCCTGGCTCCTTTCTTCCTTTCACCTTCTCCCCTCTGGGGAAAACAGCTCCACAAGCCTCAGCATAGCTGACCTCACCTCGCTGCAGGTAAGACCCATTTCCCTTGTGCCTCCTAAGTATAGAAGAGTACTTTGTTACGTCCCCAATACCTTTTAGAGGGAGGGTATTGGGTAAGTCTTTAAGAACAATAGGTTCTGTACTCGAGTTCCTATGTTAAAGACAAGCCACACTGTTAGTTCCACTCACACACAAGCTTCTGCAGGCCGCTATCAGTGCATTATCTCATATCGGCACTTGATTTTAGCGAGGGTAGGGTCCCTTCCACTATCGATCACAGATCGAAATAAAGAGGACCCCGGGTCATGACCAAGGCCAGTAGGTGAGGACTTCTTCCCTCCTAAGAGTAAGTCACCCTAATAAAGAGTGAAGGTTTGTATCTGTGTCAGAACAAATAACAAATTTGGAAATAATTTGTATTTTTCCTAACATACAAACCTGGAGCTATTTATACAAATTGGCCCGCCACCCTGTCCCCCGAGAAGTCCTGCCATAAAGCAATGTGGTTACTCAGCCGAGAAGTGTGAGTGAGCAGGGTAGCCAGTCTACCCCTCCCCCCACCCGCTAACTAGCGGATGGGGTAGTTATCCCTCGCTAAAATTATCATGGCTCGTCTTTAAGCTGCGCCGAAAGTAATACCCTAATAAATAGCTCCAGGTTTGTATGTTAGGAAAAATACAAATCATTTTCAAATTTGTTATTTTTTGAAACTGTTGTATCTTGATTTATTTTTATGAATCTCCCCTGAAGTTCATAATGTATTTTCTCCAGAAGCTTGGTCTGATTGACACCTACCCATGAAAATATTCCCATTTTCTTTTGCTTTGACAAAGAAATGCCTTTAACAAAGAAATGGAACCTTCTAGCAGTAAGTGGTAAGAAGCTACTTCAGATACTCTTTGTCTTCAGAGATCTCCATCGATCGGCCACAATTGTACACACTCCTGATTGTTAGATTCTGTGTATAAAGATGTTATACCCTGATTTAGTTAAAAGTTATTGCCTGGAATGTGCACAGTAAATTATTTCTGGAGTATCTTGATCCACATTTCATTTGTGTATCATGTCGTGGGCACCGCTATGATTTAAATAATCATTGTAAAGAGTGCATTTCACTCTTGGTACCACTCATAGAATAGCATGTTTAGAATAACTCTTAAGCTCAATAGGAAACTTGCTGTTAGTTCAGGGGAGAAGCTTGGGAAGACTGGGCTAGTTGATTTTAGAAGGGATGACAACAATAATGACATGCCTCCACCATTAGACAACTCACAACTTCATCCATCTTTTTATAGTGATGAGCTTTATAAGCTGTTGATATCACTTGTTTCCTTTGGTAGACTAAACAAGTCCAGTGAATCCTCCCTTAGTAATGGTAATTTTGGTTCTCACCCCATTGCCAAATTTTACCTGATATCAATACCATTCCATTCAGTAAGGGCTCTGAAAGTATGCTGCGTTCTACAGATTTGAAAACCTCACACAGAGCCTCGAAATCTTTATATGCTGTAGTTCCTTCTGCTGCTAAAGCCTTGCAAAATCACAATTCCAATCGCTCAATAAGACAACTAAATTGTGAGGCAAAAGACCGAGGGGCTTGCCTTGATCCTAATATACCTCCACTTGCTAAAGTAAGCACTTTTCGTCAGTCCATATTACTTACATTGATGGTGTGGCATATTGCATAAATCCTTTAAACTCTGAAGGGGTGAACAAAGTTTCAAATGAAGTTGATAATTTTCATCAGGTTTCAAACAACAGTATACACCATTTGCTTGCAAGCTTGTCTCACAATAACATTACCAGTGTTGATGTAAGCACTAGTACATACAAAACCAAAACGAGTTTACTCATCTTCGTAATTACCCTCTTTTTATATACAGTAGTAAACAAACCTAGAAATTAGCTGATTTTCACACGGTTTCTCTTGCAAGACTGGAAAATGGGGAAGAAGAAATCTCGGAGACAGACGATGAAAGTGAGGAAGTATCGTCTTTTCAATCTTTGCATAACCTTGTTGTAGAGATATACCCTAATAAATTGCTGGAGGTGTGTTCAAAAGTCTCCTATTCTACCAATTCGGAAAAAGTGGCTACTTCCAACAGTTTACGCACCTCAGCTTTATAACTTAGTTATGGATAGATTAAAAAATTGTTGTCTCTGATTTAGAAAAAGACTGGCAATTCAGGTTCGTGTTTAGTGCTTAAACCTCTTTAACACAGACATGCTATTTTGTACAAGACTAATCATTTATTTTGCACATTGTTGGACAATGCCCCTGGTCACCCTGCCAACTTAGCAGACGTCCATCCCAATCTCAGGGCAGTTTACTTGCCAATAACATCCTAATATCAAGGCAGTTTACTTGCCACCTATCATTACTTTCCTGTTACAATCTATGAACCAAGAGGTAATTATTTTCAAGTCCTACTACCTCCGAAGGACAATTGCCATGGCTTTAGAGGCAACATAGAAGGAGAACGACATGACCCTCAAGATGCAAGATGTTCTGGAAGTCCATCAATATCCGAGATGCCATCAAGAACATAGCTGAAGCTTAGGATGAGGCGAAGTAAACCAACATAAACGGTGCCTGGAAGAAGCATTACCCCTAGTGTGTCAATGATTTCTTTGGCTTTGAGGAGACAGTTGAGACTGTCACCAAGAAGGTTGTTACCTAAATAAGCAGCTAGATCTTGAGTTAAGTGCTGATGATGTCACTGAGCTACTCACATCTCATGGAGAATTGTATGCTGAGGATCTCATTGAGCTTGAGAGCCAGGTGATTGTAGAAGAGGAAGACATCCTGGTCCAAGATCCCAAGAAATTTACAGGCAAGGCCTTGGGAGAATTACTAGACAGAGCGATGGAAAAGTTTGAGGAATAGGATCCCAGCATGAAAAGGTTTATAAAGGTGTCCAGGGAGGGTCATAGATGCTGTGAGATGTTACAAGGAGATCTGGAAGAGAAATGGATGCAATCCTGACAGACAAACCTGTGTATCTACTTTAAAAAGGTAGAGAAGCCTGCACCTGAATTTCATAGAGAGACCTGTCCTTAAACCTCAACCCTCTACCTCCAGCTTCTCCAACACTTCTTCCAGCATCACTATCATCTCATCCTGATTCTCCAGCTTTTCCGGTATCTTCCACATCCTTCTCCGAATACAGTAAGCCTGTCTCTCCACTACTTGCAATGCCCCTTACAGTGTGTAGGCCAACCACAGGAATAAAGGTAAGGAATAGTTATATGTTCAGTATTTCTTATTGTCTATTAGTACTGCATTATGAAGGTACACAACTGTATAGGGTACAGTAATTTATGAATGTTAAAGGGTTGTTTTCTCTTTTAAAGTATGTGATACAGTATGTATGGTTGTTTGTATGCATGTACAGTATGTTATATACTGTATATAAATCAGACTTACAATGAAAAAGGATATCCTACCCATCGTGAAAACAGATCTCATTCGTCCCCCGATGACCTTCTGTACAGCATACAAGTCCTATATTTTTACTCTGATCACCTATCTATCAACTCCTCCAAATGGCATACACAAGTTATAGGGAGAAGCCTCATGTAGCATAGTTTGAAGATACTTTTCCATAAGTAAGAGTTTATCTGCCATTATGACTTGTATGAAATTGAGGTTTTTGTTTATGAAACATAAAGTGCAGTGGTCTGCATTGAAAAATAATTCAAATTTGATGGGCTCTGATATTATTGAAATGTTGTTTTCATCTTGCCACAATTTTCTACTCATATTTCAGTTATTTAAAAAAATATATATTTTATTTGCAGGTGGTGAATCTGATACAGGTGGAAAAATTGGCAAAAGAAAGCCAGAGACTCCTCCTCCAGAAGCTCCTCCAGCTAAGGTAAAAAAACACACACTCTCTCTCTCTCTCTCTCTCTCTCTCTCTCTCTCTCTCTCTCTCTCTCTCTCTCTCTCTCTCTCTCTCTCTCTCATATGTATATGCTAAGCCTCTTAGCTATTTAAAGGGACTAAATTTGATACGGGGTAAGGAAAAATTAAAACTTTATTTTCTGCATGTCTCATCAACAGTCCGTTGCAAATGTGTAATTAATTTGTCGTCTCCTATCTCACTTTGGCACAATAAAATACATTACACATGTTCCTACTTTGAAAATGTTGAAATATTTATGACCAAAATAACTTCTTGTTATAAAAACCTTAACCATGTTGTTTTAAACAGAACCATCATTAATCCTTTCACTGCGGAGAACGATTTTAGTTTAGTCAGATTCATAACCTTTCACTGCGGAGAACAACTTTACTCCACATCGCGTTAGAAATTTTAAGCTTAGCGCCTTTTGTTGACGATTTATCTGGCTTCTACATGCTGCCATCTGTTGCCGATTTTATGAACTACCCACTCTGAAGCTCTCGTCTTTCTTCTCCCATTTACTCTATGATTTTGGTAATTTTCTTGTTATATTTACGTTGTGTCAACATGAAATTATGATATATATGCATGTTTTTTTCAATATAAATCAATATTATTCATAGAATTATCGTAATATCATGCTTTCCAAAGTTCGTTTAGCATAAGTAAAAGTTTGTTTACATTAGAGCTCAACAGTTGCCATGACAACTACACAAATAAAAACGTATTTCATGGTATTGGGTGTTCAAAATCAATATAGAAATTAACTTAATTAAATGAATAATGTCAAATAACAAGCACATTCACGTGAAAAGAATTTCCGTGTCCTAAATCCGAAGCTTTGTTTACATTCGTCAGTTGACGTTCAGTCTGTTAGTTGCCTATCGGTCGTTTTATTTTTTAACAGCATAACTTAGTGATCCTAGTTGTTAATATAATTTGTCAATAAATGCTTGTTTCATAGTATCATAAATTTCATACATAATTGTAAATTATGGTATTATTATACTATTAGCAAAACATTTGATATTGTTCTGCTTTTATCAGTCAGCTGACTTTGTCCTTTTAATTTTTCCCTTTAACTCTGGGTTAAAGAATTATTTTTATTTCTTTTCTTTTATATGTGTGATATGGCCTCTACTTCTCGCCAAGTATCTTTAGAAGAAACAGTAGTTACATATAAAGTGAAACGTCATAAAAAAAAAAAAAGTGACAGAAATAGACAAGCCATGTGTTCATGTAGAATACAATAAGTGTATGAGGGAAGTTGATAATTTTGATCAGCTATGCTCAACATATGCTTATAAAAGAAAGAGTCAGAAATGGTACCAACCAAATTGGCATTTTATCATTGAAGCAGCATTAGTAGACTCAAACATATGCTACAACATTCAGAATCCCACTGCTAAATTGGATAAAAAAATAAATTCAGGGGAAAAATATTAACACTACGTTAGAAGGGTATAAGCGGAGCAAAATTCAAAGAAAGGGTAGATTTTCAAATGCAATGGAATCTAGACTAACTGAGAGGCATTTTCCAGCTCAATATGTTGACAAAAACCACAAACCCCAATGTATTATATGCTCTATCTTGCCAAAGAATTGCTTGATGAAAGGTAAAGGCGAATGTAAAAGAAAGCAAACTAGTTATTTTTGTGATCAAATTGTTGAAAAGCCCCCTCTTTGTATCATTCCATGTTTTGAGACATATAATACCCATAAAGTGTACCAAAAGCATCACTAATGTGGAAAATAAATGTATGAGTCAATTATAAATAGGGTGAAGGATTATTAGTGTAATTGATAAAATCATCTTTGGACAGGAATTTTTGTGATTTTTCTTAATTTTTACCTTTTTATCGAAGAATTTAAGGCATAAAGAGATAAACTCAGGTGAAAATATTGTTAAATCCTAAAAACAGAAAGGTTATAGAACACAAAAAACTTAGTTTCATTAAATTTTGAGCATTTTGAATTTTTAGTGAAAATGTGCACAGAGCTGTGCAACATCCTATTTGAATATCCGCAGCGAAAGGGTTAACAACTCTGGGTACCAAAAATAGTTTTACTTAAATTTGCTTTTTCACTATTCAGCAGTACATGGTAGTCAGAAAAGGGTTTTGGCAATGAAAACCCTATATATGGGGAGGTGTTGTGTCATCTCCATGTGTGGTTTAAAATTAACTGGAAAATACAAAAGTGGTTATTAATACTTTGAAATTTTCACGCAGAATGCGAACCAAAATCCATTGAAGGGCAAAAAACATTTTGAGTATTTATTCATTCAGTATGGACATAACAATTTTGTTTCATAATAATGACTTAGCTGTTCAAGATAGTATAAAGAAACAAAGTATTTCCTGCCGAGGCGTCAGGGACGCTAGCAATTCTTATATAACCAGCGGGTAAGTATATTCAAAAATTTATTTTATTATGAAAATAACATATCTCTACCTCTGTTAGAGACTTGTAGGAGGAAGGGATTGACAATTTCTTTTCTCCTATTTATCTTTTAGTGGAATTCTCTTTGGAGAAGTTCCTAAGATCCTTCTCCCTTCAGTTGACTTTAAGAAACTCATGAGAGTTTTTTCTGAAGAGTTTCCAATTTATTTTGTGCCTGCTGCTCCTCGTCCCGCCTTCAGAGTTTTCGCTAAGGAAGGCGTCGAAGGAGTCTCTGTTTACTAAGATGGTGCTGGTGGGGCAGTGCAATAGCACGTCCTCAATGCAGCATAAAGAGCCTAACTGCAGATGTTGGTGCAGCAACACTTTCAGCTGGAGCATCAGGAAGTGCATTAGTGCTTTTGTGAGAGAAGGCAGTGTACCTTTTTTGCTGTGTGCTTGTGGACGTAGGTCTTTGGGGTCTTGAGTCTGATCCTCCGTCAAAACCCTGCGCAACAAATGCTGCAGTACAACCGGCTTGTGAGAGAAGTCGTTGTACATACATATACCAAGGCACTTCCCCCAATTTGGGGGGGTAGCCAACATCAACAAATGAAACAAAACAAAAAGGGGACCTCTACTCTCTACGTTCCTCCCAGCCTGACAAGGGACTCAACCGAGTTCAGCTGGTACTGCTAAGGTGCCACAGCCCACCCTCCCCTGTTATCCACCACAGATGAAGCTTCATAATGCTGAATCCCCCTACTGCTGCTACCTCCTCGGTCATCTAAGGCACCGGAGGAAGCAGCAGGGCCTACCGGAACTGCATCACAATTGCTCGCCATTAATTCCTATTTCTAGCACGCTCTCTTGCCTCTCTCACATCTATTCTCCTATCACCCAGAGCTTTCTTCACTCCATCCATCCACCCAAAACTTGGCCTTCCTCTTGTACTACTCCCATCAACTCTTGCATTTATCACCTTCTTTAGCAGACAGCCATTTTCCATTCTCTCAACATGGCCAAACCACCTCAACACATTCATATCCACTCTAGCTGCTAACTCAATTCTTACACCCGTTCTCACCCTCACCACTTCGTTCCTAACCCTATCTACTCAAGATACACCAGCCATACTCCTTAGACACTTCATCTCAAACACATTCAATTTCTGTCTCTCTGTCACTTTCATTCCCCACAACTCCGATCCATACATCACAGTTGGTACAATCACTTTCTCATGTAGAACTCTCTTTACATTCATGCCCAACCCTCTATTTTTACTACACCCTTAATTGCCCCCAACACTTTGCAACCTTCATTCACTCTCTGACGTACATCTGCTTCCAATCAACCATTTGCTGCAACAACAGACCCCAAGTACTTGAACTGATCCACCTCCTCAAGTAACTCTCCATTCAACATGACATTCAACCTTGCACCACCTTCCCTTCTCGTACATCTCATAACCTTACTCTTACCTACATTAACTCTCAACTTCCTTCTCTCACACACCCTTCCAAATTCTGTCACTAGTCAGTCAAGCTTCTCTTCTGTGTCTGCAACCAGTACAGTATCATCCGCAAACAACAACTGATTTACCTCCCATTCATGGTCATTCTCGTCTACCAGTTTTAATCCTCATCCAAGCACTCGAGCATTCACCTCTCTCACCACTCCATCAACATACAAGTTAAACAACCACGGCGACATCACACATCCCTGTCTCACCCCCACTCTCACCGGAAACCAATCACTCACTTCATTTCCTATTCTAACACATGCTTTACTACCTTTGTAGAAACATTTCACTGCTTGCAACAACCTTCCACCAACTCCATATAACCTCATCACATTCCACATTGCTTCCCTATCAACTCTATCATACGCTTTCTCCAGATCCATAAACGCAACATACACCTCCTTACCTTTTGCTAAATATTTCTCGCATATCTGCCTAACTGTAAAAATCTGATTCATACAACCCCTACCTCTTCTAAAACCACCCTGTACTTCTAAGATTGCATTCTCTGTTTTATCCTTAATCCTATTAATCATTACTCTACCATACACTTTTCCAACTACACTCAACAACTAATACCTCTTGAATTACAACACTCATGCACATTTCCCTTACCCTTATATTGTGGTACAATACATGCACAAACCCAATCTACTGGTACCATTGACAACACAAAACACATATTAAACAACCTCACCAACCATTCAAGTACATTCACACCCCCTTCCTTCAACATCTCAGCTCTCACACCATCCATACCAGATGCTTTTCCTACTCTCATTTCATCTAGTGCTCTCTTCACTTCCTCTATTGTAATCTCTCTCATTCTCATCTCCCATCACCGGCACCTCAACACCTGCAGCAGCAATTATATCTGCCTCCCTATTATCCTCAACATTCAGTAAACTTTCTAAATATTCCGCCCACCTTTTCCTTGCCTCCTCTCCTTTTAACAACCTTCCATTTCCATCTTTCACAGTCTCTTCAATTATTGAGCCAGCCTTCCTTACTCTCTTCACTTCTTTCCAAAACTTCTTATTCTCTTCATATGACTGACCCAATCCCTGATCCCACCTCAGGTCAGCTGCCCTCTTTGCCTCACGTACCTTGCGCTTTACTTCCACATTTTTCTCATTGTACATAGAAAAATTCTCGATCATCTAATAGAGCTTGAGGATGATGGGAGACTGGATGCAATGAGGCATAAAAACCTATGAAGCCAGCTTCCTTATCAGGTATGCCAGGATAGCAAAGGTGGAGGTCTAGCCACGTTAAGGTCGAGGACCTGTTTGCAAGCAATGAAGCAGGATAACTTTGCACCACCCCTTTTTTTCTTCCTCTCTTCTCCCTCAAGAGTTGGTCAAAGACACAGGTTTTGGTGTCTAAATCAGCAAGAAAGTTTCTGCATACGTTTTCTCTAAACCGCACAGACTACAGTAGGAGCCAGATTAACTTCTTCTAGCGAGCCTGGGAGAGGAGAGGAGCAGACCTTTGGTCCGTGCTATTACTAAAGGATGGATGCGAAATCTTTTTCCTAGTGAAACCTCCTTTATTAGTTACTCCGATAGACCTCTCTGCCAAATACAGAGAGGAGCCTAAGAGACAGGCTATGCAACATCAAATGTCTCTTTTTGGAGAGGGAGGCTATTGTCCGGTCCTGAATGTCACTGCTCTCAACGCCTTTGTTCAGAAGACAAGACAAAGTTCTCCATGGAGACATCGAAATCAGTCCTTACAGCAGTAGGAAAGGTCCACTGGATGGTCTCTTTAGACCTCCAGGATGCATACTTCCACATCCTCATCCATCCGAATTTCAAGCAATACCTAAAGGTTCGTGTATAGGAGGAAGTTGTCCAGTTTTGGGCTCTTTGTTTCGGTCTGAGTACCACCCCTCAAATAGAGGGTGCGTCTGTTAGGACCTGTCGTTTTTTCTTATCCTTAGACCTCTTCCAAGGAATGTCGACCTTATAACTTCTTACAGGCTCCCTATACCCTGGGAAAAGGAATGTCGAACGACAAAGGAAACGAGAGGCTTTAGCTCCCGAGCAGACGCCTCCTCGAGCATACCTATTGACGCTTCCCAGGACGCTTACCTTCATCATAGGAAAGGTGAGGTAAAAGTTTCTTCGTCATCTTCGGATGACGCAGCGCCCAGACGAGGCTGGCGTCAACTTCCAGACCAATGAAGAGGAAGGTGGACATGGTCAATCAGCGTCCTATCATGACACCGCAAGCTTCTAGTCATAGTCTTTGGAGTAGTCCTGAGCGTTTTTTCTTTCTACCGAAGAAAACTCTCCTACCAAACATCCTTTAAGGTCGTCGGCAACTGTCAAATAATGTCCGACTCACCCAGTTGCAGGACAGTTGTCCGAGCCTAGCATGACATTGGTTCATGCTCCTTCTCCACCGTTAAACTGGTTATCGTCTTCTGGACACACTGCGTGTTTTTTAAACGGTGTAGAAAGAGAGCTTGTGGTAGACGTGATGTCTCCTGTACCACAACAGGTTGATCCTATTTTTATTATGCTGCTAGATATGCAACAGAAGCTTTCTTCACTCATGCTAGTTTATCAGCCTGCGAACAACAAGAGAGTAGCAGGCCTGGACCCTGAGTGTCAGGTAACTTCACACCTGGACACCAAGCGTAGTGAGGCTACTAGTCGAGATATTCTTGATGACGAACGTCTTTACAACTCCCTAGTTAAATGTCGTATTTTAGCCATTTTAACCCAAGGAGTCAAACAGACAGACGTGACGTCGAACGTCCACCTAACGGGACGTCGAGCTTCCAGTGGAACATGACGTCCAGCAAGACGTGACGTCGAGCATCTATCGGGACGCGATGTCAACCATCAAGCAGAATGCGACCCCGAGCGTCAAACAGCTCGTGACATGGACTTGTACGCATTTCCACTGTTCAATTCATTACAAAGTGATGCAAAAGTTTGTCACACGAAAGGAAGGGATTGATTCTAGTGGCCCTCTTTTGGTCCTCAGAGAGTGGTTCACAGAGGTACTGCAATTGATGGTAGACACTCAAAGAAGTCTTTCATTAAGAGTGGATTTACTCAAACAACCCCACTTGGAAGGTACCATCTAAATCTCCAAGCTCTTCATCTAACTGTCTTCAGATTATCGAAAAACTCACAAGAACTAGAGGTTTTTTCGAAGGAAGCAACTAGAGCTATTGCAGGAGCAAGGAGTACTTCTTCCATCAAGGTTTAACAATCTAGGTACGAGGTTGGTTAGAGAGGGGTGCAGAGTCAACTCTCTTTCCTCGCCCAGTACTTCTGTAACTCAGATTGCTGACTTCCTGTTACATCTTCGAAGGAAATGCAATTTTATCATCCTCTACCATCATAGGATACAAGAGTATGTTAGCAACCGTATTCATGGCACAAAGACTTGGACCTTGCTAATGTTTAAGACCTACAGAAACTTCTCAAATCGTTTGAAACATCAAAGCAACAGCTCCAAGATTCACCAGTTTAGAATCTGAATATTGTCCTGAAGTTCATTATGAGTGACAGGTTTGAGCCCTTGCATTCAGCTTCATTTAAGGACCTCACGATGAAGACTTTATTTTTGGTCAGTCTGGCGACAGCTCACAGAGTCAGTGGGATTCATGCTTTTAGCGTAAATGATTGGTTTTTTCGAGATCACAAAGCTATCTGCTCATTGCAGTTAGGCTTTCTCGCCAAGAACGAACACCCTTCTCAACCTTGACCCAAGGCTTTTGAGATTCCGAACTTTTCGGATGTGGCTGGCGAGGAGTTAGAGAGAGTCCTGTGCTCAGTAAGAGCCCTGAAGTTATATCTGAACTGAACGAAAGAGTTGCAAGGCTAGTCGGAAGCTCTTTGGTGCTCAGTCTAGAAGTCCTCGTTACAGATGTCGAAGAGTGCTCTTTCATTCTTCATCAGGCTCTTAATTAAGAGGCTCATGCACTTTGCAGTAAGGCAGACTGCAAGTTTTTATAAAGGCCAAGACGCTTGAAGTTCAAACTGTAACAACTTTGGTGACCTTCAAGCAGAATAGATCGTTGCAAAGCATTAAGGACACAACCTTTTAGAGGAGTAAATCTGTGTTCGGTTCACATTATTTGAAACGTCGGGGGAATAAGTGCTCTCCTTCCTCCACGTGCCCGGAGTGCGAGTCCTGGCCAGAACTTCAGTGGTCCTTGTTCGCCAAGAAGAAGAAGAAGGCGCCCAAAAGATCTACCAAGAAGGTGGGCCTTTCCTCGCTGCGAACGTCGCCCTCAGCGCCTTCGGAGAGAGGTTCTCCTTCACCTTCCCCTACCCAGGGTAGGGGACGAGGTAACTCCGTTGCAGGGAAACGGCCCATTGCCGTTCCCCACGAGTCTGATGTCGGGGAATATGTTGTGAAGGGGCCTACGCAGACGAGTGGGGTGTCTGCTAGTGTGGCGGAAGTTTGTGTGGTAGACGAAGGCCTGGTGCCCGCAGGACCTGTCTCAAGTGAAGACCCGATGTGGGGGAAGCCCGAAACAGCGCCTACCCCTCCATCGTGGCAGTGCTTTTCAGGTTCAGCGGGTTCCCGGAGCGGTCAGGACAAAGAAAGGTGGTCCACGTGTTCTTCGGACCCCGACTCCATTGCGTGGACAGCGCCTAGGACGCCCTTCAGGTCCCCTATGCGGCATGAAGAAGAGTTCGAGGGATGGTTTGCCTCTCGACCCGTTATCCGCTCTCCCCCGGCGCCATCAGCTACGCTTCCGCCGGACTTCATGGAGCCCTCTACCCTAGTATCCAGATCAAGGACCCCTAGAAGATTCGTGATAGAGTCAGAGGATTCAGACGGCTCTTTTTCCTCGGACAGCTACTCCTCCTACAGCTCTTTCTTGTCGGAAAGCTCTAGCAGCCGGGACTCTAGGAGAAAGAGGAAGAGGTCCAGAAGGAGGAGAGCTAGCTCCCACGCCAGCCCGGCCAGGAAGAGGTCGAAGTCCTCGAGAAGGAGATACATCACAGTGGTTCGTCACCGTCGTGAGTCTAGCAAGACGGCTGCCGCTCCAGTGCCTGCCTTGGTGGCTGCTGGAGCCGCTTCCGTACCCTTGCCCAGGGTCTCTTCGGCCCCGCCCGCTCGTCGGGTGCAGCCGTTGGCACACTTCCAGTTGCCCCTTCCCGGCAAGTCATCGGCTCCATCCGCGCGACGGGACCCTACGTGGATGGGACCCAGCGGCTCGGCCCCTCAGCCACTTCGTCGCAGCGGCTCCGGCCAAGTTACGGAGCACGCCGCTGCCACGACCATCAAGCAGCGCCGTCCGGATTCCCCGGGAGGGGGTAGACCCATGACGGCTACCCCCACCCTGGCGGCTCTATCCGCGGCGGAGGCAGCCGCTCCATCCTCCCGCCAAGAGGGGAGAGATGCCTCCGCTCCCACGGATCCCTGCGTGTTCGATGCTGCTTCCGACACGGAGGTGCAGATAGTGGAGGAGTTGTTGGGTGCAGGCGAGTGGTCTCCAGACAAAGTCTCATCATACAGGAAGGTTCTGGCCCTCATTCGACACCACCATTGGCTGGACGAGCCTCAGCCTTCGTCGGAACAAGCCTGGCTGTCAGGTTTGGGCAGGATGGTTGACAATTCTGTCCAACAGAAACCATCCCTGACCCTACCTTCAGCGCCCGACATTGCCCTGGGGATGGAACATGTAGATCGGTTTGTGTCAGGCCCGAAGAACTCACTGAGAGCCCAGGGTTCCTTCAAGTTCCTGCCGGGCCTTAAAACCCAGAAGAAGTTCTATGTCCCAGACGGGCGGCACTCCGAGCCCCGCACACAGAAAGAGGCGGTCGCTACCCTGAACCAGGGCAACACCGATGAGAGGAGCCTGAACGCTCTGGTGGTGTTCTCGCAAGCAGAGGCCGCCATGATGGAGTACACCTCGCAAGATATAGTGAATGTAACCTCATGGTTGGACTGGTGGGCATGCACCCTAGCAGGTTTCCAACTGGAGCACGACCTGTCGGTGCTGGAGAATCAGGCCCTGTTACAGGAACTAATCCGCTTGGGGGGCAAGTCGATGAAGTTCCTCACCTTCCAGTCCCTTACCCAGACAGCTAACTGGGTTCTGAGGAGAAGGGACACGGTGTTGAACAGGCTGCCCCGTAGGCTCCCCGAGAGAGAAGCTAAATTCTTAAGGAACTCCCCTGTCTGGTGCGAGACCGTGTTCCCCCTTCAGCCAGTAGCGGAGACAATAGAGAGGGTTGGGAAGTTGAAAAGTTCGGCCGAACGCAGACAACAGGTGGCAAGGTAGCCTTCATTTAGAAGATTGTCAGCTAGGCAGGAGGCCTCCTCCTCTTCCTGGCAACAGTCCCCACGGCCCTCCAGAAGGGGTGGTGCCCAGCCTCAGGCCTCCTTTAGACCGAAATACTCAGGATCAAGGAGAGGCCGCTCTAGCCATCTCCCTAGAAGGAGATAGGGAGAGAGGCCCCCTACGCCTTCCCACACCTCAGGTGGGGGGATGCCTCAAACAGTATTGGCAAGCATGGCGGGACAACGGAGCGGATCCGTGGACGGTGACAGTCCTCAGGGAGGGATACAGGATTTCCTTCCTGGCAGAACTGCCCCCTCTGATCCCTGAACATCGAGCAGAGTGGCTAGCACCCAAAGACAACAGAGAAGAGAGCAGCCCTGCAAGCAGAAGTGGAAGCCATGTTAAGCAAGGGAACCCTACAGCCCGTCCACGAGCCTTCTCCGGGTTTCTACAGCAGGCTCTTCCTGGTGGAGAAAGCGACGGGAGGTTGGAGGCCAGTCATCGACCTCTCGGCTCTGAACAAGTTCATCAAGAAGACCCCCTTCAAGATGGACACGCCGAAGGCGGTGCTGGTGGCCTTGAGGGAAGGGGATTTCATGATGTCCCTGGATCTCAAGGATGCTTATTTTCAAATCCCCGTATACCCCTCCAGCAGGAGGTTCCTCAGAGTAAGGGGGGGTTCCCAGTCCCTTCAGTTCAAGACCCTCTTCTTCGGCCTGTCGACAGCTCCACAAGTGTTCATGAGGGTGTTCGCCCTGGTTTCAGTCTGGGCACACAAACAGGGCATCAGGTTGGTCAGGTACCTAGACAACTGGTTGCTGCTTTCAGCCTCAGAGGCAGTCTTATAAGATCAAGGCACACTTCTGCTGCACTTCTGCAAGGAGCTCGAGATTACGATCAACCTCGAGAAGTCCCAGTTAGTCCCCACCACCAGGATGACGTACCTGGGGATGGTCCTGGATTCCTAGCTGGCGAGAGCCTTCCCTTCCCAGGAGAGGCTGGACAACCTAGACCAAGTGATTCGCCCGTTTATAGCAGACATCCAATGAGAGCCAAGGATTGGTAGAGACTAGTGGGTCACTTGGTCTTGTTGGAAAAATTGGTCCCACAAAGCAGGCTCAAGCTCAGACCAATACAATGGAACCTGAAGGATCTCTTGTCAGCGAAGGAGTCCCCACAGAAGCTAGTCAAGGTGTCCCTGTCCTCCAAGGACATGCTCCTTTGGTGGTCCGACAGGAGGAACACGCTGAAAGGAATTCCGTGCGCTTCCGCTCCTCCGGAGATGATGCTCTTCACGGACGCATCGAAAGAGGGGTGGGGAGCTCATCTCCTGGAAGAAACAGCAGAGGGAAAATGATCAGTGGAGGAAAGGTCCCGACACATTAATCTGCTCGAACTCATGGCGGTACAGAAGGCCCTGGCATCATTCGCCCGTCTCCTCCGGGGAAACTCGGTGTCACTCATGTGCGACAACGCCACGGTGGTGGCGTACATCAAGAAGCAGGGAGGCTTAAGGTCAAGGGAACTGTGCGACCTCACGGCTCAAATCCTGGAATGGACCGAAAGGAACCACATTCTGCTCACAGCCAGGTTCATTTCGGGAAAGAGAAACGTCCTGGCCAACGGCCTCAGCAGGACAGGACAGGTAGTAGGGTCAGAAAGGTCTCTTCATCCGCAGGTGGCACAGGAGGTTCTCCAGAGTTGGGGCTCCCCGGCGATAGACCTGTTCACCACAAGGCTCAGTGCACAGCTTCCCGTATTCTGCCTCCCAGTACCAGATCTGATAGCAGCGTTCGAGGACGCCTTCCAACACTCGTGGGACGGCCTCAACGTTTATGCCTTTCCCTCCTTCGGGATCATCAGGCAGGTGCTCAACAGGCTAAGGCAGTCGAGATCTACAAAGATGATTTTGGTAGCGCCCTGTTGGCCAGAGAGGGAGTGGTTCGCGGGTCTTCAGGACCTGGCCACCCTTCCTCCGTGGCCCCTTCCGGCAAGAGAAGACCTACTAAGCCAACCTCACTTCCGAAGGCTACACAAAAACTCCCAGGGCCTGAGACTACATGCGTGGAGGTTATCAAGCGCCTGCTAAGGAAAGAGGGATTCTCGGATAAGACTGCTGCCAGGATGTCGGGATATCTCCGGAAGTCCTCGTGCGTTGTGTACCAGGCCAAGTGGGCCACTTTTGTTAAATGGTGTGCCACACAGAATCTGCGGCCCTTAGACGTATCGGTCCACAGTATTGCAGACTTCCTAGTTCACCTTAGGGATGACCGGGGAGTCTCCATTCCAGCCATCAAAGGAGTCCGTGCAGCACTGGGCCAGGTTTTCCAACTCAAGGGCATCAACCTAGGGGCTTCTCGCCACATATCCATGCTCATCAGGAGTTTTGAACAGTTGTGTGACCCTCGCTCCTCAAGGGTTCCTCAGTGGGATGTAGCCAAGGTCCTCAGGGCTCTCTCGAGGCCCCCCTTCGAGCCTCTTAAAGACATCCTAGATAAGGACCTCACCCTCAAGGCTGTATTCTTGCTAGCTCTTGCCTCTGCCAAACGGGTGAGTGAACTCCACGGCTTGTCCTTCAAAGACCCAGAACCCAGCAATTGCGGACCCTAGGTTCGAGGAATTCTCTATTCCAACAATTCCGCGCTCAGATAATCCGGAAGACCTGCTTTTGTGCCCCATGAGGACTATCAGGAAATATCTCTGTAGAACATCCAACCTCAGGCCAGCTATTAAAAGTTTGTTCGTATCTGGCCCAGTCAAGAAAGCAATCTCTAAGAACACTATATCTTTCTGGCTCCGACAGGTTATCAAGACGGCGTACGAGGGTGATGGTTTCACGGTCCCTGGGACCCCGAGACTCCATGATATTAGGGGCCTTAGCACGTCCTTGCCTTTGACACCAACATGGCAGTGGGCCAAATCTTACGAGCGGGTACTTGGGCTAGACAAGGATTGCACGAGGAAGTCCCTGGATGCCTTCTCCATTGGGCCAGTAATTTCAGCTATGCAGCAAGTTTAGTGGTTTTGGGCCCCGGATAGCCCATGGGAAGTAATCGCAAGTGACAGGTTCCTCCTTACTCCCCCCCCTTCCTTGCTACCCTCTCCCTTCTCCCACCCTTTTCCTATCCTTCCATGTGAGAGATGGACGTTGAGGTACACCATGTCTGGATTATATATAAAGGTGAGTTGTACATAAGGTAGACTTTTGCGTGCTTTCCCCTGCTCTCCTACCTCTCCACTGGGTAGTCTAGACCTAGCCTCCTATCTAGGTCTTGTGCCCCAGGATGGTTGCGATATATTCCGGCCTGTAAGCCACTCCCTCCTCCTAAGGTATAAGTCTCCTAAGAAAGTAGTTCGAGGTAAGTACTCCGTGTTGGAACAAATCACAAATTTTTAGTAATTTGTATTTTTCCTAACTGTATTACCTCGAACTACTTTCGGGTTATGGCCCACCCATCCTACCCCGAGTATCTTACAGGAGTTCGAGGAGGACTTAAAACATATGCTTACTGACGACCTAGCAGCACTTCCTCACGCGCTGACTCCGGGGCGCCCCAGGGCGAGTATCCTTCCACCCCGGAGTGCCCCGACAAGGTAACGGAGAGAGGGGGAACTACGCAAAATTCTTGGTCGGTTAATGAGGAGATCCCAGATCCTCCTAAGAAAGTAGTTCGAGGTAAGTACTATTAGGAAAAATACAACTTACTTAAAATTTTTGATGTTTTTTTTTTTTTTTTTTTTTTACAAAAGCTCTAATCAAGTTAGCCTTTGGTAATGTCTCAAGCCTACTTTATTTACATAATCTACTGTTCATATTATATTGTTCCTTAACCTTTTACTATTTTCACCTTGATATTATGTAATACAGTACAGAATTGCATCAGCCACTATTACATCAAAACTGTACATACACATAAATGTTCTTTTAGTAGAGTTGTGACTGAAAATAAGTTACTGCATCACAATAGGTAAGTTTTTATATGAACTTGAAAGAAGTTACTGCATTAAGGGAAGTTTTTATTTGCAATTCATTTGATATATGGTATGGTGGGTCGAATATAGGTCTTCTCTTATTGGTAATTTAAGAGATGTAAAACAATACCCAAATACATATACAGGACTGTACTGTAGTATTAACAATCTGGCAATCTTGAAGCCTCAACGGTCAAAAATTTTATTGTAATTAGCTACTTTAGATCATTTCCTTTAATTATTGCTGGATTAAAGGATTATCTATTGCTGAGCTGTAGCAGAGTATTCCTGACTTTAAAGATCATAGTTTTTAAATTATAGTAACATTTCAAGACGGTTCTTTCAAAATGCGTAAACATCATGCAATATATTGTTTTTATGATTTTTATTAAGGTTTTTGTTCTTCAGAGTAGGAAACATTATTTCCAAGTAACAAAAAGAAATGCATTTTTTCATTTGTTAATCATTTTATTCCTAGATTGTAGCCAGAAGCCCTCCACCTATAGCTCCTGTTGCTCCACAAGTTAAAAAGCCTCAAGCTAATAGAAGAGAAGAGTTACTTAAGCAGCTCAGAGCTGTCGAGGATGCCATAGCCAGAAAGAGAACTAAGTTACCAACATAGCATATCAAGGTAAGTTTCATGAAAAAAATTTAGTATCTTTTCCAATTTTATTCAAATGTGGAATTTTAAATCCATCACTGTAATAAAGAAATTTAATAATGACCTTCTTGGTTTTATGTTAGTACAGTAGGGTCCCGAATTATGCGAGAATTTGGTCGATGAAAGGCCTCGTGTAATTGGAAATTCGTATATTTTGAAACACATCATGGCGGCAAACAGCAACCTACCCGTCAATTTTTTTTTCACTCCATTTCTAGCTTTCTAGCTATATATATACTGTATATACACTGTGTGTGTGTATGTATGTGTGTATGTATGTATGTATATATTATATATATATAAAAACACATATATATATATATATATATATATATATATATATATATATATATATATATATATATATTATATATATATACTGTAGCTTTTATCTTAACAATACTGTAAGAAATCCTTCTTATAGATTTTTTTATAAAATACTGTACAAAATTTCTTTTATGGATAAATAAAACAATAAAAAGTTGTTAAAGTTTTGATAATTTTCTATGACTGTAGTATTTACTACTGTACTATGCATAGCTTACTGTTTTCAGTATTTTCCGAATGATGTAGAATTATTTCTTATAGATACAAAAAACAAAAAAGGGTTTTCAAGGTTTGATACAGTATCTAGCAATAGTTAAAAATTACAGTATAGTACTGTATATCCATGATGACACTCCCACACGTAAACACGGCCAGTAGGCGCAAGTGTGCACTAGGCTGCTGTACGATAATCACGCTTTTTTTGCCCTGAGCGGTCATTTCACTAATGATAATATTTCAAAGTTAATATAATTTCTTTATGCTTATAATTCGTAATTATAGTTAAAAGTAGGGATATTAATTAAATGGTTGAGTAAAAAAAACAATTAATACTACTATTATTTAATTTCAAATGGCTACATAATACTGAATACAGTGAACCCTCGTTTATCGCGGTAGATAGGTTCCAGACGCGGGCGCGATAGGTGAAAATCCGCGAAGTAGTAACATCATATTTACCTATTTATTTAACATGTATATTCGGACTTTTAAAACCTTCCCTTGTACGTAGTACTGTTAACAAACCACCCTTTAATGTACAGAACACATAATGCATGTACTACAGCACCCTAAACTAAAACAGGCACAAATATTAAAGGCGATTTTATATCATGCGTTTCCTAAACACCTAAAAAGCACGATAAAAAATGGCAACCAATGTTTTGTTTACGTTCATCTCTGATCATAATGAAGAAACAAACTCATTTAGTGTACTGTACACATATATATATAGGTTAGTTTTTGCATCGATTATATTGATTATACAGTACTGTATGTTGATTTTTTTATTACCAATGTTTTATTTTACGTATTTTTCTTAGGACTTCCAAATGAAATGTTTTTCTTTATGACGCCGCCTGAAACGACGGCGTGTACGCTCAGTAAACAACCACGCTCAGAACAAACAAGGCATTTAACGCGCATGATGATAGTGATAAGTAATGATACAGTACATACAATATTTACAGTAAAAGCATTTACAAAATATGTTACCTTACAAATATAATTTATACAGTATTGTACGTAGCAAAGCAGGAAAACAATTTACGAGAGAGAGAGAGAGAGAGAGAGAGAGAGAGAGAGAGATTGTTTTACGTACGTAAATGTAAATTTTAAACAAAAAAAATATGATAGGTTACAACATGTAGACTTTTAAAACCTTCCCTTTAACTTAATGCATACAGTACGTACAGTACTAAACTATAAAACAGGCACAAATACAGTTTTAGAATGTACAGTAAGAATATTAAAGTAAAAAATAAAGATTGTTACTGTACTCACCACGAAAGAAGTTGAAGAAAAACTTGAATGGTGATGGCGATGAATTTGCTGCACAGTAGAAATGATGATGATGAAGCTGATGATGTGTTCTACTGTGCAGCCAATGATAGTATTTTACGTCTCTTCAGACGGAGGTGTCTTTTCCTGGGACACCTCTTCAACTTCTTCCTGGGAAACTACTTCAATTTCTTCCGAAGGCGTACTAGCAGGAGGAACTGGCTCTTTTTTGCAAGGCTGGAAGAACATTGTGATCGGAAGTTGTTGCCGCTGCTTCTTTTTTCGATCCAAGAGCATTTTGTAGGGAGTCATGTCTTCATCGATCTTGTTGCAGAATTGCATCGAGCGAACCATATCCTCGTCCCACTCTTGCAATATTTCTTTCAACTCCTTCGCATGGTTGCAGGCCTTGGCAAGCCGTTCTAATGTTAAGCCCGTTTCTTCGACATTTTCTTGGGTCTCTTCCTGGGTATCACTCTCTTCTTCACTTGCCGATTTCGTCAGGTCTTCGAGGTCTGCGTCAGTTAGGGGCTGGGAATGGCAGTCCAACAACTCGTCGACGTCTTCAGTCGTCATGTCGCCAAACCCGTCACCTCCAATTATGGCAGCCAACTGCACAGATTTGCGTATTGCAGAGTGTTGGATTTCCGACGGAGTAAATCCCTTGTCGTCGTAAACAATATCGGGCCACAACTTCTTCCAGCTCGCATTCACAGTTGCAGGTTTCATCTCTTGAAGTGCCTTCTGAATATTCTGCAGGCACGTGGCTATGGTGTACTGCCGCCAGTACGCCTTCAAGTTAAAATCTTCATCCTCGTCATCTTGGGCAGCATCCACACGCAACGAGGTCCGCCAAGGTGTTCTTCGTGTAGAGGGCCTTGAACGCCCTGATAACCCCCTGGTCCATCGGTTGAATTAATGACGTGGTGTTGGGTGGCAGGAACTCAACCTGAATGCCCTCATGCGACAGGTCAGTTGCGTGTCCACCAGCGTTATCCATAAGGAGAAGGATCTTGAATGGCAAGCCCTTCTCTAAGAGATATTTGCTGACTTGCGGGATAAAACACTGATGGAACCAGTTGGAGGTCAGCATCTTCGTAATCCATGCTTTTTGATTATGCATCCAGTACACGGGAAGGAGATTCTTATTTTTATTTTTCAAAGCGCGAGGATTTTTCGACTTATAAATAAGCCCCGGCTTTAACAAAAATCCAGCAGCATTGCCACACATCACGAGGGTAACGCGATCCTTGAATGCTTTAAAGCCAGAGGCTTTGGCTTCCTCTTTGAACAGGAAAGTTCGCGACGGCATTCTCTTCCAAAACAAGCCAGTCTCATCCATATTAAAGACTTGTTCCGGCTTGTATCCACCTTCGGCGATAATATTCTTGAACGTCTGGTTCACGTAAGTTTCAGCAGCGGCAGTGTCAGCGGAAGCAGACTCCCCATGCAGGGAAACGCTTTTCAGGGCGAAGCGTTTCTGAAACTTCGCGAACCATCCTTTGCTGGCGGAAAAACGTTTCTGAGGCTGGGAATCAGTGGATGTCCCTGGTTGAGGATCATCTGCATCATCATCATCATCAGCATGGTTGCCGTCGTCGTCTTTAGGTTCCTTTGCAGCAAAATTCTAATATAAGCTCAAAGCCTTTGTTTGGATGGTGTTCGTATCCAACGCTATGTTCTTCTTCCGGCAGTCGGCAATCCACACAGCTAAAGCACCTTCCATGCGTACGATCGTTTTATTACGCGTTGTAACGACTCGCTTCGCTGATCTGCTAAAGGTGATTGCAGCCGTCTTTCTAATGTTCGCCTCGTCCTTCTTGATATAGCGAACCGTAGATTCGTTGATGCCAAAATGGCGGCCGGCAGCCGCGTAACTTCTACCATCTTTTAACATGTCGAGAAGCGTAACCTTCTCAGCTATCGTCATCATCCTTCGGTGGCGTTTAGGCTCACTACCAGCCTTAAGAGAAGCAGAACGCTTGGGAGCCATTACAGTAGGATTTACAGTAACAAAAAGTTCAACTTAAAAAAGTCGCACACAGCACAGATTCACATACTTAAGAACGTCTACTCAGCGATACGCGGTAACAGAGAGTGGACGATCCAGCCCCGCGAGAACTTAGATGCTGCGGGTAGGAGATGCGGGCAAAACACCAATCACAGGCTAGATAACAAAACTTGAGTTCTGATTCGTCATCTATCAGCGCTTGAACCAATCACAGCCCGTCTTACAGTACTATGATGCGTTGGTTACCTACTCATAGAAGATGCCCCGCGCATACCGAACGTACGTAGATTAAGTAAATACCGTAATAATAATAAATAATGATAATACTGTACAGTAATAATAATGATAATAATAACAATAATAATTTTATTAACAACAACAACAATAATAATAATAATAACAATAATAATAATACAGCTTTACGTACGCTATTTTACGCCTCTCTCTCTCTCTCTCTCTCTCTCTCTCTCTCTCTCTCTCTCTCTCTCTCTCTCTCTCTCTCTCTCTCTCTCTCTTTCGTACGCTTATTCGAAATGTGATTTTTGCAACAAAGAATATTATTGGATGCAGTACTACGTACGTATACATACAAAAGATTCATGGAAAAGAAGCACATCCATTACAGTACACACCATTCTAATATGGTATGACTGCATCTGATTTGCGTTTCATGTTCGATTTAATTTTACTACGTACTGTATACAGTACTGAATTATCGTATGATCACATTCTCTTTTCGTGTTTTATTTCTTTCTGTGCTGAATTATATATCATATGTAATGCAATGAACAATCAGTAAGAACAGATATTACTAATTACAGTATTAATGGAATAACAGGTAACAAAATATCGTATTTGGTTGTCTTCAGATTTCGCGGTATTTTCGAATTTTCCGGAAAATCCGCGATATGTATATATATATGGGTTATGGGAAAACCCCGCGAAGTGGTGAATCCGCGATTGTCGAACCGCGAAGTAGCGAGGGTTCACTGTATTCTAATGGGTTCTTTTTATTTTCAATCGTAAATCTTACGCCTGGATAAGCAACAAAAGGAAAGGGATAGGTCTCTCCTCTCTCTCTCTCTCTCCTTATCGTTTCCTGTAGTTTTCAAATATGTTCGTCATACATTTGTACATTATTTATCCACTTTATTCTCTCTCTCTCTCTCTCTCTCTCTCTCTCTCTCTCTCTCTCTCTCTCTCTCTCTCTCTGCGTTTCCTTTCCCTTTATAGTTTTGTGAAATTTCGTTGTCCAGTCATTCGGTAATGAGAAGTCATTTTTGCTTTCGGCATTGAAAGAAAACTTTGTTTCTTCAATATACTCATCACTGGAGGATTCAGAACTAGTGCTCTCATTATCAAACAGGTTATCATTATCAAATTCCTCAACAAGAATATCATTTATTTCATCTAAAGAAATAACCTTCCTCTTTAGACCTTTCATTACAAAAGGAACAACAAATAACCACTTATGCATGAACGCCCGAGCGCACTGATAGGAAACCACAGTTTTGTAACATCAAGCTACCTTCAGAAAAATAGTTGCCAGACATCATATATGTTTCTATTCACAGTCCCCATATGCTGAGAGTGTTGCCAAGTGGTGATCCTATACTTACTATATGAGTAAAGTAACATCACGAGACTGACGGCTTGTAAAAGGCAATTAAAGTCATGAACGGAATATACAGTTGAAGGCGGTACCGAGTAGATCGTGGTGAACGGTTTATCACGTGGGTGACGCTTAACAGGTTAAAAAAACATTTTATATAGTTCGGTATTTTCTCTATCCATCCTCTCCCAGAAAACCTTCAAATGTGAATTATCGGAATGTGTGCAGATCTTGGCAGTGCGATAACTAGTTAGCGACTGAGAATAAAAAAAATAAAAAGCCCGATTGACGATGCTGATGAAGAGGATATCGAATACCGATTTTTCCCTAATTGATTTTTTCTACGTTCTGTCTAATCCAATGTACAGTACATTCTTATGTAAAGGGCGAACCCCAACATTTCTTGATGCTGCTACACTTTAATTATAGATATTTTACCACCTATTTATAATCTTTATTTATAATAACATCTTTAGTAAAAGCTCTTCAATATCACTTTCAGGAGTAAATGCGTTTATGATCGACGATGAAACGTAAAAAAAAACGTTTTCCTTTTAAGAAGGCGTTTTTTTAGGGAAAAAAAAAAACAACACGAAACAAAATTGCTCATATTTCATATATTTTTATTTTCTAAGGATAAATAAAACAACATTAATTATAACATTATTATTACATAGTACCTGGTAAGATATCTTTTGCCGCAAAAGTTAACCTATAGACAGATGTTAAAATTGGTTAGCGAGTTATGATCGGCGATGGAACGTACTAAACAAAGTAATGGGTTTGGTTGTGGTGACATGTTTGGCAGTAGCATGATATAAAATAGTCTTTATTTTGATGGTTTTTAATTTAAAGTTTAATGAATAAGGATTTTTCACCATAATCACAACGTAAGTATAAAAATTAATTAGTACAAATATGGAATATTATACATACAGGTGTTGGACAGTTAGGCTAGCCTAGCGACAAGTTCACACAACAGATGGGCAAACCTTAACATTTTTCATCCAAAACTAGTCTTAAAATGTTTGAACAGAAATCTTTCTCTCACATTCTCCCCCCCCCCCCGTCTTCTCAGACATCGGGGAACCATCCCCCTCCCCCCCCCCAATACAATTAAGAAAACAATAGATTTCCTACGCTTCGCGGTGCTTGACTCGCGGATTTAGAATGCTCCTCGCAGATACAGGAAAATTAATTTTTAAAAACTATCGATCGCGTAATTAGAACACGTGTAATTCGGGACCCTACTGTATTACTTTTTTTAAATCCCAGGTGTACAGTGAGCGATATAGTAGTGTCGTTATTTCCATGAACCTCCCCTGATGTTCATGTTACTTCTCTATCAAAGCTTGGGTTATATCGACCATTGCTTATTCACTCAATTCTGTACTGAATAATGCAAAAAACACATAAAAAATGCAAACACTACGGCCGATGTTCAGAGATAACTTTACGCTACGGAGATCCGACGGGAAAGACCTAGCGATGCTGTCCTTGTGAGCAGCCTCTCGCTCACTCGGCCACCTAACGGCCACATATGGAACTGTCTTGTATCCTCGTATCTCAAAATTTTATGAATAGAACTTACCTGGCAATTATATATATAGCTAAATGTCTCTACTTTCGGCAGAATTTTTCAAAACGCGGCAACCGCCTTGTGGTGGTTGGGCGGTTAGGTGGTTAACAACCCTTACAGGGTGGTACAAGGAATCCTTCCCGTTTTCTATTCTTCAGTTCATCTCTGCTGGCCGGATCGCTAACACGTTGGTCCGTCTTTAAGAGTTTTTCTTCGCTTTCCCTGTTTTGCTGTATCAGTCTGCTATTTGGTGAAGTACACTGATTTGGGGATTTGGCATTTGTGTTTTTGTTACTGTATTTCTTTGCTTTTTTGCTGTTATTATTATGAGTGATAAAATTCAATTCCGTGTCTGTGCGAATGAGGAAAGTAAGTCGAGTTTACCAAAAATGGTGGTAGATCCTCACCGTGTGTTTGAATTGTAGGGGTTTTGAATGTGCCCTTAAGAATAGGTGCGGGGAATGTAAGGTTTTGGATGAAAAGGATTGGTTGGTTATGAAGCGCTATGTGCATAAGCTAGAGCTCGATAGAGTTAGGAGAGCTTCTAGGTCTAAGTCTAAGTCTGTTAGTGGAAAGGAAGACGAACTTAGTGTAGATTTATCTTTTGAGCCTATAATTAATTCCTCTTTGGAAGTTGATCCTTCCCTTGAGTTAGTAACTCCTGCCCCTTCTACAGGATCCGTATCTGCGGATGACCCTCGGTACGCTAGGATGGCTGCCGAGTTTGAAGGCCATTAAAGAACAACTTGCAGCCTTTAAAGGTAAGAATAGTGAAAGTGATTTTAGTGCTTGTGAAAGTGCAGTGGAGGTGGCGACTTATCGAACCTGTCATTACCCTAGGCCTAGACCTAGACCTCTACCAAGCTCCCAGGACCAAGGGAGAAGGTACGTCGACAACCGAAAGGGGGTGAGAGGTACGTACCCTCAGTCAGCCGTTGCTGCAGACAGTCCTGTTGCCGATTCCCAGGCTGTTCTTGACTGTCACAGAAAAGACGTTTCGGATGTGTTAATTTCTTCTCCGAATTCTCCCAGACGTAAATGGAAGTTTGAAGCGTCAAGACCTACTAAGAGGAGGTGGAATCGTGACGAACTGTCTCGTTCTTTCTCTCCCGGTTCTAGCAGTCATGAACCTTGTCCGTCGGAGGACGATTTCTACTCCGTACCTGTGAAAAGGACGAAGTCTAAGCCCGCAAGTCAGGATATTACAGCAGAAGATCCTTCCCCTTCTACGAGTGTTATTTGTCAGTTCTCTCCTTCGGGACCGCAAGACCCAGCAGAAGTTGCAAAATCCTTTATGTCTGTCGTGCAGGAACAACTTTTTACGTTAGTGCAAGCGTTTAGCCGCCCTCACGCCCACTCTGATAGACGTAAAGACGACTCTTTGCCTATTAAGAAGTCGACTTCTAAGAGGGAACGGAGTTCTTCTCCTAAGGAAACCTTACTCTCTTCGTTGAAGACACGACACTGTTCTGCTTCCTCTACTGCTCGGCGCCAGGACAATACCTCCTCTCTCTCTCTCGGCGCTAGAACGATAACGGTATGCTTACGCCGGATGATACTTTCTCTCGTCACCAGGACGATACCTCTTCTCGTCGCCAGGACGATACCGCCTCTCGTTCTCGACGCCAGGACGATACTGCCTCTCGTTCTTGACGCCAGGACGATACTGCCTCTCGTTCTTGACGCCAGGACGATACTGCCTCTCGTTCATGACGCCAGAATGATACCGCCCCTCGTTCACGATGCCAGGACGATACCGCTTGTCGTTCACAACGCCAGGACGATACCGCCTCTCTTTCTCGATGCCACAACGACTCTGCCTCTCGCTCTCGGCGCCAGGACAATACCAGCCTGCTTCCTCAGGATGATACTGCTTCTCGTTCCAAGGACTCTTCTAGCGCTCGGCGCTAGGACGATACCTCTTTCCAGCGCCAGGATGCAAGTCCTCTTTTGCAGGACGATTCCTTTGATTTGCCTTTGTCTGTTTCTAAGGAGCCTTCTTCTCGTTCGAAGGATGTTGCAGATGTGGATCAGGACCTCGAGGAGGTCTCTGATGACGATGATAAACCTGCTGACGCTGCCGGAGATTACAAAGTTCTCTCTCGCTCCCTTCTGGAACTTTATGGAGAGGAATTCCAACCTGCTGCTCTGCAATCTCCTCAATCCCAATTTAACAGAAAGAAGGCCAAGAAACAGTCGGCCTTCATCAAGATGAAGCAAAGATTTCTGCAAAGAAGGCTCTTGCGAAGATTGATGACTGGATGAAGGAACGGAGACAAGCAGTTAAGACTTCCTTCGCGTTTCCACCAGCTCGTCTTGCTTCTAAGGCTGGTATGTGGTATGAGACTGGGGAACCTTTGGGTCTGCAAGTTCCTTCCTCCTCCAAGGGTGACTTCTCTGGCTTAGTGGACTCAGCTAGAAGGCATGCTCTCAACTCAGCCAAAGTCATGTGGTCGATGTCGGAGCTTGATCATCTCGCCAAAGGTATATTTAGAGCCTTTGAGGTTTTTAGTTTTCTAGACTGGTCGCTAGGGACTCTGGCAAGGAAGACTGACCAGATGGAAGGAACTCGAGACCTAACCAGTGTTATGTCCTGTATGAACAAGGCCCTCAGAGATGGGGCGAATGAGTTGGCTTCGCTGTTCTCAGCTGGAATCCTAAAGAAGAGGGCCCTGCTTTGCTCTTTTACTTCAAGGTCTGTTACTATTGCGCAGAAGTCTGAGCTTCTTTATGCCCCCCTGTCTCAACATCTTTTTCCCAAGACCCTGGTGAGAGACATTATGCTTTCGCTGGCCCAAAGAGCCACCCAAGACCTATTATCTCGTTCGGCTCGTAAGCCCTTGGCATCCGCTCCTTCTTCTTCGAAACGGGAGGAAAAGAAATTCTAGCAGCCCTTTTGGGGCAGGGCTACTTCAAGACCAGATTTTAAAGGAAGAAGGCAAGAGTCAGGACCAAGATCGAACCGAGGTTCGTTCAGAGCTAGCTCCAGAAAATGAAGCTCATCTCCTCCAGACAGTAGGCACAAGACTGTCAGGTTTTTGGCAGTTTTGGAAGAGAAGAGGGACAGACACCTGGTCCCTCTCAGTCATCAAGGAAGGATACAAGATCCCCTTTCTGAAGAAACCTCCTCTTCCAGATACTCCGCTGGCCTTAGTAGCCCAGTACACAGATCCGAGGAAACAGAAGGCCCTCCTAGACCTAGTCGACCAAATGCTTGACAAGGGAGCGATAGAACCAGTTCGGGATCTATCCTCCCCAGGCTTTTACAATCGCCTGTTTTTAGTGCCCAAGAACTCGGGCGGATGGAGACCCGTCCTGGATGTCAGTTCTCTGAACGTCTTTGTGGAGAAGACGAAGTTCTCCATGGAGACGACGCAGTCTGTGCTGGCATCAGTACGTCCAGGGGACTGGATGGTGTCCCTCGATTTGCAGGACGCGTATTTCCACGTCCCCATCCATCCGACTTCAAGGAAGTACCTGAGATTTGTAATGCAGGGCAAGTGCTTCCAATTCAGAGCACTTTGCTTCGGTCTCAGCACGGCTCCTCAAGTCTTCACCGGGATAATGGCGAATGTGTCACGCTGGCTGCATCAAGAGGGAATAAGGATATCCTTCTATCTGGACGATTGGCTGATTCGTTCACGATCGAAGGAGAAATGTCTGGAGGATTTACGAAAGACTTTTATGATGGCTCAAGATCTAGGCCTGGTCATCAACAGGGAGAAGTCTCAGATCAAGCCAAATCAGACTATTCTCTATTTGGGGATAGTTCTGAATTCAGTTCTTTTTCGGGCTTCTCCCTCACAGGAAAGACAGACCAAGTGTCTTGAAAAAGTCCGAAGTTTTCTGGATAAGAAGAGGTGCTCAGTGAAAGGGTGGATGAGTTTGCTGGGAACTCTCTCCTCCCTCGAGCAGTTTGTCTCACTGGGGAGACTCCATCTAAGGCCTCTACAGCACTTTCTTTCGAAAACGTGGAACAGAAAGATGCAGGAAGACTTCTTTTCCTTCCCCATTCCAGCAGAAGTCAAGGATTTTGTGAAGTGGTGGCTGGATCCAGCCTTGTTGGGGGAAGGGATCTCCTTACACAAGAAGACCCCAGACCTAGTGTTGTTTTCAGACGCGTCAGAGTCAGGTTGGGGGCCAACACTAGGAAGCAAGAAGGTCTCAGGCTCTTGGGAAGGAAATCAGTTGGAATGGCACATCAACAAGAAGGAGCTGATGGCCATTTTTCTGGGGCTAAAGGCCTTCAAAGACCCGGTGTCTGGGAAGATTGTGGAGGTCAACTCAGACAACACCACAGCTCTTGCGTACATCAGAAAACAAGGGGGGATTCACTCTCTGTCCCTGTTTGAAACAGCAAGGGAGCTCCTTCTTTGAGCAAAGGAGAACAAGGTATATCTGCTGACGAGGTTTGTACAGGGACAGAGGAATGTGAGAGCGGACTTGCTCAGCAGGAAAGGGCAGGTCCTTCCCACAGAATGGGCCCTCAACCAACAGGTCTGTCAGAGTCTCTGGAGGCTGTGGGAGAGACCCCTAATAGACCTTTTCGCCTCCAACTTGAGCAAGAGGATCGCCATCTATTACTCCCTGGTTCCGGACAAGGAGGCTATAGCAGTGGCTGCCTTTTTGATGGATTGGACGGGGATGGACACATATGCCTTTCCCCCGTTCAAGATCATCAACCTGGTAGTCGGGAAATTCTCCCTCCTCGATTTGGGACGAATGATCCTGGTAGCTCCTTTCTGGCCAACAAGGGAAGGGTTCACGGAGGTGGTGGACATGTTGATGGACTTTCCAAGAAGCCTTCCTGCAAGTCCAAAGCTGCTCAGACAACCCCACTTCGAGAGGTATCATCAAAACAGGGGGTTCTGACTGCCTTCAGACTATCGAGAAGCTCGTCAGAACGAGAGGATTTTCAGCGCAAGCTGCGAAAGCTATCGCCAGAGCGAGAAGGCTCTCTTCACAGAGAGTCTACCAGTCCAAGTGGGAGACTTTTAGAGCTTGGTGTAGGAAGGGCAAGGTTTCCTCATCCACTACCTCTGTGAGCCAGATTGCTGATTTTTTGTTGTACCTAAAGCAGGACGCTAAGCTGGCTGTGTCCACAATCAAAGGTACAAAAGCATGCTCGCTTCAGTCTATCGTCATAGAGGCTTGGACTTGTCTCACGATAAGGACTTACATGACCTCTTAAAGTCTTTTGAGACAACCAAACGGGTCCAGTTAAAGCCCCCTTCTTGGAACCTTGATGTGGTTCTTAAATTTCTGTGCACCAAGAGATTTGAGCCCATCTCACAAGCTCCTCTTAGGGAGGTTACGAAGAAAACCCTCTTCCTTTTGGCCTTAGCAACAGCTAAAAGGGTCAGTGAAGTCCATGGAATTGAAAAGCAGGTAGGCTTCAATCTGAATGGGGCAGTTTGTGCCTTAAGAATAGATTTCCTCGCCAAGAATGAGAACCCTTCAAAGCCCTGGCCAAGGACCTTAGAGGTTCCTAACTTGACTAACCTAGTAGGTCAAGAACAAGAGAGGCTCCTCTGTCCAGTCCGAGCCCTCAAGGCCTACTTGTCTCACACTAAAAATGTGAGAGGCTCTTCTAGCTCCTTGTGGTGTTCGGTGAAAGATCCTCAGAAACCCCTTTCTAAGAACACCTCGTCTTTTTTCCTGAGGGAAGTTATAAGAGAAGCGCAGTTCTTGTGTGAGGAGGAACACTTCGGCCCTTTAAAAGTGCAGGCTCACGAAGTGAGAGCCATTGCGACCTCGCTTCCTTACCGCAAAAACATGTCGGTCAGACAAGTT
>NC_090726.1:88466553-88481553 GCF_036898095.1 Palaemon carinicauda | reverse complement strand
TAGATAGTCTTGGTCACTTAGAAGTTCTACCCAGTGCATCTTGAGATTCTTTGGGAATGAATTGAAACAGTGAAGAATCTACTTCAAATTCAAAGTTGGTTGGAGTTTCTTTATGAATGAGTGTTCCAAACCTCACTGTTTACTGTTCACGGGTACTTCATAGAAGCTGCTGGTAGTAGGGAAATGCAAGCATGTCTGTATTACCTTATATCTAGTAACAGTGAGGAAACAAGTAGGCATCGCTATACTGGATAGTAGAACAACTATAAACTCTAAAAATCAAACATTAGCATTGATCAGTTAAGCAAAGAAAATCAGGTTCTTGCATATGCATGGTCGCTGTATCCGTTAGGGTGGCTAGAGTTTTCAAATTGATGGGGAGGACCAAACTGTGACATGTTTGCAACATCTCTAAACAAAAGCAAATTACTAATTTCATTAGTTCTGGATTCTTCATCATGGACATTATGAACATAGGGTAAGTATAGAAATAACTAATTTTATTATTACTAGAATTGCATTTTTAAGGTTTTTTCAGATGGACAAAAAAATTCCAGATGTCTCTCTCTCTCTCTCTCTCTCTCTCTCTCTCTCTCTCTCTCTCTCTCTCTCTCTCTCTCTCTCTCTCTCTCTCTCTCTCTCTCTCTCTCTCTCTCTCAAAAATAGGCGTAGAAATTCCTAAATTGCTATTTTTTTATATTTTACAAGAATTTTGTTCCCATATTAACAAACCTTTCGTGATTTATGTGGAATATGCTTTCGGCGGAGCAGGAAGGTAGCCCTTAGATTTAAAGTTCAAGGTAGCAACCCTCCTTAACCTTGGATAGGTACGCTCCTCGGACACCCCTTTAAGGGTATACTCGGACGCGAACGACCCCGACGCCAAAAAAAATTCTTGAAAAATCAGTTTTTGCAGTAACCTCTTTTTTTCTTTTGCCAAAAAAAAACTTCAATGAATGCTTAAAACAACTGTAAAGATAAATACTTCTCATCTGCAGAAAAACTATTTATTATAAATATTTTAAAAAATTAAGTAGAAAGAAAAAAGACCTGACATAAAAATTCATAAAAAAAAAGTTTATACATATATACACAAATCCTTTTAGGAATTGATTCTTGAATGTTTAGGACACATCTTGATGTATTTTGGATGAAGTCAGACCCATGGAGGTGAAGATCTGAAATGAAAAAAAAAAGGGTAACTTTTTTGGCCAAAAAAATTTGTCCAAATTTCATGAATTTTTTTTGGGTACCCAAATGAAATAGGAAGTGGCTAATTTTTTTAGGGAATAAACATATGTTATCCTAAAATAGAAATATGTAAAAAAAATCTTCATTATTTTGTAAATTACATTTATATCAGGGGCCATATCTAAAGGTAATTTTTTGAGTACTTAGAAATTTCGTAAAAAAATACATATATTTAATATATAATATATTTATGCAGGTAAAAATATACCAAAATATCACAAATTCTATAGGGAACAAGAATATATATAGATAGGGCAACTTACGCTTCGGATATGTCCACAAAATGGCCGCCAGCCACACTGACTCAGACTCCCTAATCTGCCACTTGAAATGTAGGAAGGGTATGTCAGTTTCAAGGTGTTATTTACTAATCTAATTATTATTGGATATGCATAAAAATTGTATGGTGGGTTGCTGGATAATTGTCGATTATTTTACGACTATAAAATTAAAATTCTGACCCAAAAACAATTTTTTGAAGGGAAATAAAATCGAAAAAAAAACAAAAATGTGAAACAGTATAATATTTTAGCTAAAAAAATTTGATATTCAATCAAAAAAGAAGTAAACAAAATTTTCCGACAAATAAACATCTAGAGGAATCATTACTCTGTGATAGTTCCTTAGTACGTAGTAATTTTGAAAGAAATGGGAAAAAACGAAAAAAAGGCAATCACCGGAAAATCGAACACATACCTATATATACGCCATATCTGGCTAAAAAAAAGATAGGCATGGGTAGCCAGATCATCTAGAAACACTTTCCAACACTATAAAAATATAAGTTTTGCGACACTACTTGCCAATTCCTTACGGTAACATGACTAAGCAAAAAAATGCAAAACAAATAAAAAGGGGCACTCGCGGAAAAATGGCTAACATTCTAATATACGGCATTTCAGAAAAAAAAAATTCAGCCACGTGCTAGGCAAACCATCAAGGCACATTTTCCGACAAATAAACATCTAAATGAATCATTACTCTGTGATAGTTCCTTAGTACGTGGTAATTTTGAAAGAAATGGGAAAAAATGAAAAAATGGCAATCACAGGAAAATCGAACACATACCTATATATAAGCCATATCTGGCTAAAAAAAAAAGATAGGCATGGGTAGCCAGATCATCTAGAAACACTTTCCAACACTATAAAATTATAAGTTTTGCGACTCTACTTGCCAATTCCTTACGGTAACATGACTAAGCAAAAAAATGCAAAACAAATAAAAAGGGGCACTCGCGGAAAAATGGCCATTCTAATATACGGCATTTCAGAAAAAAAAAATTTCAGCCACGTGCTAGGCAAACCATCAAGGCACATTTTCCGACAAATAAACATATAAATGAATCATTACTCTGTGATAGTTCCTTAGTACGTAGTAATTTTGAAAGAAATGAAAAAACGAAAAAATGGCAATCACAGGAAAATCGAACACATACTTATATATACGCCATATCTGGCTAAAAATAAAATAGGCATGGGTAGCCAGATCATCTAGAAACACTTTCCAACACTATAAAAATATAAGTTTTGCGACACTACTTGCCAATTCCTTACGGTAACATGACTAAGCAAAAAAATGCAAAACAAATAAAAAGGGGCACTCGCGGAAAAATGCCCAACATTCTAATATACGGCATCTCAGATAAAAAAAAAGACATGCACGTGTTAGCCCAACCATCAAGGCACACTTTCTAACACATAAACATGAAAAAAAAAATCAATAATATACGGCAATTCCTTACTACGTAGTAAATTTTTACAAATATTGAAAAAAAAACAGAAATTGGCAACCGCAGTTAAATACCCAATATACCAATAACTACGTCGTATCTGACAAAAACAAAGTCACGCATGGGTAGCCAGATCATCTAGACACAATTTCCAACACTAAAAAAGCAAAAGTTTTACGACACTATTTGGCAATATCTTACGGAAAAATGACTTGGCAAAAAAAGGAAAAAAAATGAAAAAGGGGCACTCGCGGTAAAATGCCCAACATTCTAATATACGGCATTTCAGATAAAAAAAAAGACATGCACGTGTTAGCCCAACCATCAAGGCACACTTTCTAACACATAAACATGAAAAAAAAAAAATGAATAATATACGGCAATTCCTTACTACGTAAAAATTTTTACAAATATTGAAAAAAAACAGAAATTGGCAACCGCAGTTAAATACCCAATATACCAATAACTACGTCGTATCTGACAAAAACAAAGTCACGCATGGGTAGCCAGATCATCTAGACACTTTCCAACACTAAACAAGCAAAAGTTTTACGACACTATTTGGCAATATCTTACGGAAAAATGACTTGGCAAAAAAATGAAAAAAAAATGAAAAAGGGGCACTCGCGGTAAAATGGTCCTCGTGGTGATGAACGACATTTTAACTAAAAAAAAAATCATGCACATGGTAGCCAAACAATCCACCAAGACTTTCCACAACTGATAACCTATACAAGTTGCACCATTCTACGACAATTTCATAATACGTAATAACTTTGATAATTATGCAAATTACCTTAGAAGGGTAAACTCGGTCGCGCTCTACCCCGACGCGTCTCAGAAATCGGGGAAGGAGTACAGCTACAGCAATGCACATCTGGACACTACTAGAGCGTGTAGGGGAGACACCTCCTGCAGGTCGATCACCCACAAACTCAGTCACGGGGGTGAGTCACGTGAGAAAAACCTGTTTTTTTTTTGACGCTCGGGGTCGCGTACGACCCACCGTACCTATCCAGGGTTAACCAATAACAGTGGGTAGGTACGTGGTGGCTGGGGAGTACCCAGGCTCTTATATCTACTCACAGTTCAATGAACCACGTCACTTTTTGTTTTCGGCTGGTGGAGAGCGGACATCTCCTCTCTCTCCCTTCAAGGCTTAGGCTCAGGCTTTTATAACTATTGCCTTACGCTCATTCTTTTCTTTACAGATATGACTGTGCTTTTATTATATGCTCACGATCACCTGACGATCCATTACAGAGTAATGTGGCAGTTTTCAGATGTCGATGTTTGTCTCCGCAAATTATCGGAAGGATTCCTCTGCGCCGATTACTCGTCTAGGGGGTAACATCTCCCATTCGCGAGTTGGGTTTTTTCTTCCCCCTCGTAGGGGAGATATTTTTAATTGTCTTTGTTTTTTCTCCAGCACTTGAAACGACATCAGGGTGCAAAGTCAGTGGCTGTAACTGCTGCTTACATCTTCGCTGTCTATGAGATCTACCTACTATTCGCCCTTCCGTCGACTCCTGCTGACGACGAGTCTTCTCACCTTCTGCCGATCTCGTCGTCTCCCAACGATCCGCAATTTTTCTCTCTTTCCCTACAGGCAACTTCCGCCTGTTAAGGATTCCAAGACTACGGACGATCATCAACCTACGGCTTGCCCGCCAATTGCCAGATCGACGAACTATGTTTTCCATAACAATTACAGTGGCAAGATTCATCACTCTGTTTTCCTGGACGGTCAGGATGTCGTTCACGACAATCCAATGACGAGATCAGAATTTATTCTGTTCAATGATCTCAGAGGCGAGACTCATCAACTCAGCTTCCTGGTTGGTCAGAATGTCATTCACGACAATCCAATGATGAGTTCAGAATTTATTTTGTTCAACGACTGCGGAGGCAAGACTCACCACCTCGTCTTCCTGGTCGGTCAGGGTGTCGTTCGCAGCAGTCCGATGTTACACACCCGTCTGGACATCTTTTGTGATGATCAATGATCGCCACGGAGATCGTAGGTTATCACGATCTTGACGTTCTTCTTCTTAAAGACGAACACCAGTTTGGTTTCTCCTTCAGGGGATAACAACGGCAGTATTCTCGTTCGGGAAATCCCTTTGAGGAGAACTCGGAAACAAGCCTTGGTTTTTTCCTCAAGCAACACTTTATGTTAACGTTCAATTTGACATAAAGCTCATTGAAGGGAAACAGAGTGCTGCCCGGAGGTTTGCCAGCAGGTGTGAGAAATTCTCCTTCTGTGAGAGAGACTCTACAAAAATCATGAGCACAATTGTGCTCACGCTCAAGATCGTGTGTTAAACACTCACGAAAGCGAGCTCTCGCGCTCGTGATTTCAATCACGAACATCTTGTGGTCACGATCACGAGCTAAATGCTGGGGGTCGCGAGCGAGATGCTTAGGATAGCACACACGTTCACAATCACAAGCGAGACACTTGCGACCACAATTGCAATACCAGTCTCGACACAACCTATGAGAATGTTCACGATCACGAGCTACACTCTCGTGATCACAAGCAAGACGCTTACTATAGTGCTCAAGCTCACACTCGTGACCACGATTGTGACACTAGTCTACACAACCCTTGAGGACACTCATGATCGCAAGCGAGATTCTCGCTCTCACGAGCGTGGTTACATGCTTACGGTCACAAGCAAGATGCGCGTGAGCACAATGGTGATGCTAGTCTCTACAACCCTTGAGGATAGTCACGCGATCACTAGCAAGACGCTCACGAGCGTGAGTTGCACGCTCACAGTCACAACTCTTATGGTCACGATGACGAGCGAGGCGCTAACGCTCACCATTGTAAGTTTCACGCTCAAGCACAACGCTCGTGATCACAATCGCGACCATGAGTTACACGCCCACAGTCATGAGCGAGACGTTCGTGACCGCGATCGCGGGCATGATTGTGAGTTGCTCACTCACAGTCACGAGCGTCTCCTGAGCGTCTTGTGATAAAGATCACGAGCAACAGCCTCATGATCACGAACGAGAAGCGCACGATCATGAGCTATAAGCCTTTATCCTGGGCTAGACGCCCTCGACCAAGAACTAAGCTCAAAATCAAGAATTATAAGTTCACAAGATAGATGTTCACGATCACGAGCACAAGCTAGACTCTCTTGATAACAGGCACAAGCCAGATACTAAACCATAAGCTGGCACTCAAGATTGTGAATTAAATGCTCACGATCATGAGCTAAACGCTCACGCTCGCAAGCTACACGCTCACGATCACGAGCTACACACTCATTTGCTACACGCTCACGATCACGAGCTACACAATCACGATCAGGAGCTAGATAGCCACACTCACAAGCAAGATGCTCACGCTTTTGTATAAGACGCTCATGCTCACGAGCGAGACTCGTGCGAAACGCTCATGATCTTGTGCGAGGTGCTCGCATTCATGAATAAGAAGCTCTTGTGGGAGACTCATGCTCACGAGTAAGATGCTCATGCTTTCTTGTGAGGCACTCGCATGGGAGATGTTCTCTCTCAGGAAGAGGACTCTCACAAACTCGCACGAGGCACTTATGATCATGAACACAGACACGAGCGAAAGCTGCCAGTCGTTGTTTTTATGTTCAACAGCTAGTCGTTCGTTATTTTACACGACGGTAGCTCGTCATTTTCACTTAATTGCCTGACGTTCACTGGTCAAAGATTAGTGATCACTATCAACCTTCTTACTTCCTGAGAGGGATTTGCTCAAGAGAACACTCTCTCCCAGACAGCATAGTTCGTCTCTCCTCACTCTTGGACTTACACTACTTAGTTAGCCCTGCAGAGTTGATGAAATTACTGGTTTTTTTTCTTCTGGGAACCTAGAACTGC
The DNA here is from genome assembly GCF_036898095.1 of Palaemon carinicauda. Classification (NCBI taxonomy): domain Eukaryota; kingdom Metazoa; phylum Arthropoda; class Malacostraca; order Decapoda; family Palaemonidae; genus Palaemon; species Palaemon carinicauda. The sequence continues at coordinate 88,474,700 of NC_090726.1, read as the reverse complement.
ACCCTTCTTCGACGATGGGGATAATACGCCAGGGCAAGGCTCATGCCCCTTGCTTTCTGGATTATTGTTTATCTCAAACTGGGCTTCTTAGGTTCCCGAAGTTTTCTCACTGTCGGCGGAATCAGAGGGATCCGCTTCAGGGCGGCCAGGTTTATGCATTGAATCTGGCACACTCACGGTAATTCATCTCCCATGAATGTGTGTGTTTTTCCTCTACACTTCATTCCTACTACAGGAAGACTTGCGACCAAATTACCTCAGTTGCTACCTTCTTTGTTGTCCCACTATTATGGGGCTGCTCACGAGCCGACTTTGCTTTCAATAGGAACTACGCTAGTTAGACGGTCTCCTGAAGCAAATGGGATCTCAGATGTGGTAGGGGCGGCAGATCCTTTGAATCTGTTCTCCCCCTCTTAGGAAATAAAGTTCAATGCTGTGTAAGCGACAGCCATAGCAATTTACTTGCTATGATTCTGGTCGGCCCTGGATAGGTGACTGCTGACCTTTATGCCCTCGAACCTTAGTGGAAACACATTCAACCTCCATCTGCATCCGTTCTGTGGCCCATAACCGGAGCTCTTCCTTAGGCCAGAATGGTTGGGAAAGAATATATTCCTTCCTCATGGGGGATAACCCCTCCCTTGAGCTCAATATAATCGGCTCATGTCTTTTTCGCCAAGGAAAGAGAGTCCAGATTTTAGTTACAAGGATACAGTACTATCTTGTATCTTCCATCTTCCTTCAGAAAATGGGAAGCTGTCTCTATCTTCTTCCTCATGATTGGAACATCCAATCTCTAAGGAAGACGAAGGACACCGGGATACCACCGAACTTAGTCGGTCAGAAGTCTCTACTTTTAGTCTCTTCTCGTGAGACAAGCTTAACCTTCAAACCTTGTCATGCAAGGAAAGGTTTTGGATCAATCAGTTAGCCTCCTATATAGGATCAGCCCTCATCTTGAAGACCTGGGCCTACTGACTGATTTTAGAGTTTTGAACTCCTGCGAGACATCTTCCTTTTACCTCGATCCATAATTCGAGTAATCAAAGGAATGACACGAAAGTAATAGCCTATATGGATATCCGTACACTGTGTCATCACCCTGTAGAAACTTCCGCAGACCCCGTTGAATGCGACCTCCGAAGGACTAGCCGGTTCCCAGGACCTTCGGCACTTAGAATCGTCCTTCCCGTGGTTCTCTACAAGACCTGAGCAAGTAATGGGCCTAATTATAAGACTGCCAGACGAGAATTTCTTCCAAGTAGTAGATCTCCTCGTCTTCTGGATTTGAAGCTTCCCATAGAGGCATCAAAGAAAAGGGGGGAGGCCACATACAGGACCATATATCCTTAGGACTATAATCAGAGCATGAATGATAGAATCTCTTAATCCCCTATTAGGCACCATCTTCCTTTGGAAAAGTGCCTGGGAGTGGGGGCCGCGATGACAGTGATTAGTCGGTTTCACGTTCGCGGGAAAACACTTCCCACTTCCTTCTCCTACGTGGTCTCCCCTTCAGGGTATCCCGTCCACAGGTTTGGATATTATAGAATCTACTCCTTCTGCATGAGTCATCCTCCTACAGCCTCTGTTCTAGAGGTCTTTCTTCGGGAAGCGAAATGAATATCAATGACAAGCATTGATCTTCTACTTTTGCAGAAGGACTGCTGCCTCCTGTTGGATTCCCTTTAGCGAGCAATTTTATCCAAGAAAGGAATAGATGGCTTCTCCCCACTTCCTTGGAGACTTATAGTCGGACTGGTCTCATTAAGGGACTTGACTAGCACTTCGGTCTAGCCTCGTTGGCAAGACGAGTCTTGCCGAAAAGACAGGTCACATACAGTGGCACGTTTATGACTGGAGAACCCATTACAGACTTCCTTATGACTAGATACTACGTGGTGAGGGTCGAATGAAGTCGGTTTTTCCTCTTCCTAAGAGTGCTATTCTAGTCATGCACTAAAAATTGCCAACAGAGGGAATCACGCTCTTAGGCTTAGTCAACGGAAGACCTTTGCCCGTCCATCGAGCATCTCCTCCAATTGTTGCTCTCCATAGAGTTTGAACTGGTTACCCATAGTGGGGTAATACAGTCTCCTACGGGACGGGTGGCTCTAAACTGAAGATGTTCCCCTAATCCCAAAGACGTGTCTTTCCCAGTGTGACATTTGACCAAAAGAGAGACGTACCCTGTGCGTCTCCCTCAACGGCTCTCACTCACGGCAAGAAACCAAGTGACGTCCTATTTTGTTCCGGACAGCTTGAACCTCAGGTTCAAGCCCTCCAACTGGGAACCTGCCACTTCGTAATCAAAGCTGTAACACAGGTAATTACTGGAGGACATACCTTTAGGAGTGTGATTACCTAACTCCAAGGGTATAGCACATTTTGCTGACCCTGGATGGCCCAAGTGAGTACATTAGACTCTCATTTTTGAATGGGACCTTCTTGGTCATATACTCTTCATTATTTTTCCTTTTTCACACCAGTGATTATATTGAGGCCATACTTAAGGAAAACAAGGAAAGAGCTCGCTCTTTAGGTTAAGCACGCCTCGCTTACCCTAGAAAGGTCAAAGGAGGTTGTAAGGATCGCATTCGTGATGGGGACACAGGTCCTATACCAGTTACGGAATCCCTCTCCTCCTCCTCATAGAGATGACCCAGAGCTCAGAACGTTTCAGGGTAGAATCTGTCCGTGACGTTTTCAAGCAGCTCCTTTGTGACACAAATCGTGCCATTGGTACAGTGGATATGTGTTTAATCTTCAACTCACCCTACCTACAAGATGTGACCCACAGAAGACCCGATACGGTTTCTCTATTGCTACTGTGGAAGTGACACAACAAGTGTTTTAATTATACCTCAGGCTCCTTGTTGGATAAGTAGCAGAAGGTTGAAGGCATTGGCTACCCGCGGTAAGACTGGGGATGAATGAATATATGCCTGGCTCTTGTACTTTCATCATCTTCCCTCCTTTGGGGAACAGGACCATGGGTCTCTTTACAAGCTGGCTTCAACCTCTGCAGGTAATAACCACTTCCCTTGTGTAACCAAGTATGGTATATTTTTGTATACTTGTACACGTCCCCAACGCCTCCTGCGAAGTAGGCCTTAGGAAATGCCTTTTTATTTATGGTGTTCTTATGTAAACTAGGAATATTTTTACTTAAACGTTCTTATGATATCTCTCACAACTACTGTAGTTGCTCAGGCCACTATCATACTCGCTTGTATTGATAAGCGAGGTGGCAAGATTTCCACCAATTACAGTCTAATACTGTACTAGGTAAACCTGGGTCAATGACCGAGCCAGTAGTCGAACTTACCACCCTGCTAAGAGTGAGTCTTCCACATAAATAACGAAAGGGTTGTTAGTATGGGAATGAATGACAAATTCAAAGATAATTTGTATTATTTCCTAACTAATACAAACCTGTAGTTATTTATATAAATTGGCCTGCCATCACCTGTTCCCCAGTAAGTCCTGCCTGCTGTCAAATAGCAACATGGTTCATTGGTTCATTGAACCATGAGTAGATATAGGTGGCTGGGTACCCTCACACACCCTTTACCTACCCACTGTTATTGGTTAGGTTGGGTTGCCACCTCGCACTTTATATCTAATGGCTACCTTCCAGCTCTGCCAAAAACATGAATAACTACAGGTGTGTATCAGTTGAAAAATTACAAATTATCTCAGAATTTGTCATTTTACTAATAAAGGCCTTAGTGAATAGGAAAATTCAAAATACTGTACATAATTTTAGAATACTGTGATTCTATCTTTTATGTAAGATTATAGTATAGTTATGTTAAAATGCTTTATTTCCCCTTTAATAAGATGTATCTTAAAAGATTTATTCTCCATTTTTTACAGTTTTGTGATATTGATCGTATCTTAAAAGATTTATTCTCCATTTTTTGCAGTTTTGTGATATTGATAATTTAAGGAAGACATGAGGATTATTTATGAGCTATCTGCGAGCTGATGACTTCGTTTGATATCTCCCTGTATATATTGTAAGCTAAGGAAATGCTCACAAGTGGACGTGCTGCCTAGAGTCATGAGAATGATAATTCCTTCAGGACATATCCCTACAAGGAATACAGCATCCAGATTTCCAAATTCTGATCAGTTTAGACTGCATCCACCCCACCATAAAAGGTTGGACTGCTATTGGATCTTTACTGGTGCAGTGAAGCACGTGTTGTTGTAGCTTGCTTCAATATTCATTGAACAGACAGTGTAGAAAATTTTGAATTAGTATTCTTACAACAGTTTGACTAGGGTTTTTAAAGAGGTTCCAGCAGTGAAAATATGTGAGGTTTTAAGTAATAAATCGGGTTTTTATCATACTTGTAGCTGTGGAAAAACATTCATTATGTAAGTGATCTAAGTTCAGCAAAGTTCAAGTGAGCTTTAGGTGAATACTGTATCAGTTTTTTTACATGAGTCAGTGACTTGACATTTCTATGGGATCATCTCCTTTATGTGAAAATATGAAATACAATAAACTTTTGTCTGTATCAATAAAGAGAGTATGGATTTTTATTTTTTTATTCCTCCTAATTAGTTATTGGCCTACATATTGCACATCATCGTGACCAATTTTATAAATGGTTTTGATTTTCAGCAACAAAATTTTTTGTTTGTTGCTTAATAAGTAATATGTGTAAAATGATTTAAATACAAATTTTGGTAAAGGTAGACTACCTAGGAATCTATTTCAAATCTAATTTCTAATCAAAATATCTAAACACACTGGGTATCATTAACACATGCTTAATATGTTTGAATTGGACGTAATTTAGTGATGACATAATATAGGAATATTTGCAGATCCTCTGGTAATGAAATTTTTAGATATCCAACCCCAGCTGAGCTGGTGCTAGATATGGAAAATAACATTGAATTTGTCATGAGTATGTTGCAGTTCTCCATTTTATTTTCATGAAATTTTTCCTCTTACCTAGTATGGAATTAATAGAAGGGGTCACTGAAAAAGTGGTTTGTCTGTATTGTCAAATGAAGTTATATGTATAAAAAAGAAAATGAAGTAAAAACAGGTCGTCAGTAACAGTAGAGTTCTGATGCTAGCTTTTAATGGAACTTATGTTTATAAAAGATAAAATCATGATATTTCTACTTCCCAGCATTAGTAATACTTAGTTGGTCACGAATAAATTATATGAAAAACCTTTATTTAAATAAATTGTACTTGCAAAGACCTAAGTACGTATTTTAAGTGTCAATTTATTGTTTGCAAAGGTAAAGCAATAATTAAAAGCACAAAGTACCTTAGAAGAAAAGAAAGATACAAAGCTGTTGAGGCAACAAGTGACCTAAGTTACAGTTAGGAAAACTGGCTATCAAAGATGATTTGAACTACTTCCCTTCAATATAATCAATACATGCATACATTTATGGCTTGTAGGGCATCAGTGCCATCAGTGCACTTCTCATGAGTGCTCTGTATACAGTAGTAGGCATTACTTGAAAGGGTTTGTAGTGTCCCATCTGCTCTTAGCTGCTATTGTTCTCTAGCATTCTACCATAACCTCCATTCCTGCATGCTTTTTTCCATCATGCTACCCATCCTTTCAACTTTTATTTTGTAGTGCCAATGGGGGTAATTACCCCATTAGCAGTGGGCTGCTAAAGGACCTCTCCATCCCCATCATTGCGTTATGCAGCCCAAATAAAAACTAAGTTCATAACTTTACAGCATAAAGCCAATGTTTGATAAAATAAATTTTTCTCAGTTAAAGTATTAGATTGTCAACCATCTCTTTGATCATTTTAAATGCATACAATAGGATATATAATCCTAAATTTTGGGACAGTGTATTGCTGGATTGTAGTGTTTCTCATAAAAAAAGAATACCGTGTTAAACAGGAGCATTTTGAGAATAGCCCACAAGATACAAACAAACCTAACATGATACAGAGAAGTTTTTTTAAAAGCCAGGGATGTGCTTATGCTCTTGACTTCGTGAACTCTGGTCAATGCTCTTGACCTGCTTTATCTAAAATGAAATTGTGTTTTTCGTAACCTTACTCTTGACCCTGCCCGTGATGACAAGTAATTGATTGTTGTGTGGACGAGCTCCTTTTGTTCGCTTAAGGTATCGCCCTTACAGGACATAATAACATTTGATCCGTGTTATCAGTTACTTCCCGTAGACTAGCAACCCGGAGGACCCCGAACTTGGGGTCCGCTATAGCCAGATTTTAAGTCTGGGACAAAATTGAGAATAACCAGCCCCCATCCCCTTGAATGGGAGATATCCAAAGAGAGTCCATCCAACTTGCTGACCTCGTTGCAGAGACTAGGGCAAAAAGGAAGACCGTTTTGAAAGTCGTCCCAATGTGACACTTGACTCGACCATTCGTATGGAACTCCTTTTATGGAACGTAGGACTTTGAGCACGTTCCTAGGAGCTAAGATAACTCAAAGCTCCGTATGAGCATTAATAATTATGCCGAAGAGGAAGTAAGGACTCCTTTCAGTCAAAAGATCTGGCTTAAGGTTGAGTGGTAGTTTACTGTACAGTATTTATTTCTTTATTTCCTTTCCTCACTGGGCTATTTTTCCCTGTTGGAGCCCTTGGGCTTATAGCATCCTATTTTTACAACTAGGGTTGTAGCTTAGCTAGTAATAATAATAATTATAGTTTTTTGTATCCGCTACAGTACACTACACATATATTTTTTTAATGTATTCTATTTAATGTGTCACTTTATATAATGCAATACTTGTATGTGTTATGTATTTTTATTTATCTATTTACTGCAATAATTTGTAGGCCTGAAAATCACTTAAACACAAAAATAATTAAATCTTAAAAAATATGAATAGCGTATATATCGGACTGGAGAAGCTTATGATATACTGTAATAAAGGTCCTTGATATAGATTTCCATTTAATGAATTAAAGAATCCGCGATGTACTGAGCGCACGCAAATTTAAACGATGTAATGAGGGATAGCTGTGTTAAGAAATGACTTTTGGTTCAGGGGAAAATTCAGAGGACTAATCTTGTCAACTCTTTCGCTACGAGGCCGTGGATTAGCTACCGGAGCTCTGTACGAAATTTGTCATCATCGGATATGCTCGCTCATTTATCCTATAGGATTCATTTCCATGTTTATATGTTTTACTGCCGATTACAGAATATTTTCTTCCAAAATTTGCTTTATTCTCCAATGTATTTCACTCTAAACAACCAAAATGTTTTTCCATTCATTGGTAAGAGATTTTAGAATTAAAAACAAAAAATTCCGTGATCTCTAAATATTGGTAGAGCACTTTGATTTTGTGTAAAAACAAAAAAATAAATTGAAGTGATTGTTATTCTGTTATAATTCCATGATAAATAACCGTCAAAAGATGTAAAACTGCTCATTACTACTAGTGAACTTTACGTTGTACAGAAATGTAATGAAAATATCAATTTATTTCCTTTGACACAACAAATACTCTATAATTTATAATTTTAAACATCTGACTCACCCTGTAGTTATATATATAGCTTTAGTCCCTGACGTCCCGGCAGAATTTCAAAATTCGCGCCACTCCTCGATTAGGTAGCCAGGTGTACCACCGGTGCGCCCTCCAGCGAGGTACCTGGAACCATTCCAGTGATTCCTCAGATCTTCCCTGCCTCCACGCCGATGACATCGTTGGATATTTCACTCGTTAACCTGAAATTTTTCAGTTATCTTGGTGATGTACACCCAGCAACAAAACTGGTGTCACCTGGCCAGACCTGATTTGGAGAGATCATGCCCCTCTTGCCCTGAAAAGTGGCCGACGTTAAACAACCGTGACATCGTTAGGATGGTTCGAATGTGAGGAGGAGGGAAATTACCGATATCACTCAAAGAAATGCGATGAAGAGAGAGAACTTTTTTTTTTTAAGGAATGTAATCTAATATTATTTCGAAACTAATTCATCAAAAGATTTTATCATAACTTTTTATGAATTTTCCTATCCTATTTCTATATAAAATTTTCTTGAATGATATTGGAACTGACTATTCATATTAATAGAGATTTAGTTAAAATTAGTGCATGGTGCAATTTATGGGCTATGAAGTTGAATCCTAACAAAACTCAAAGTATGATTGTAAGTAGGTCAAG
>NC_090726.1:88356553-88441553 GCF_036898095.1 Palaemon carinicauda | reverse complement strand
TTTGCAACAATGTTTTAACACAAGTTATACGTTGGGCACAAAATCACTTGGGAGAGGACACACTATAGGCACTCGGGGAGAGAGAGAGGGAATTTTTGTCTCTTTCACCGGACGGCTGCTTCTCTACTGCTGCTATGCAGCACTGGGGCATCTATATAAAACTTAGTTACCTCCAGAACATTCTAGGTCTGAGATCTGGAACCGTGGTGGTTGGCCTAAGGGCGTAAGGTTGCCAAAAATCACTCTCGAACGCATACCGAAGCAACGCAAGACGGCCCCCTCTGAGCTAGCTCCACCCACCATTTGTCCTTGAAATAAAAAGAAAGACAAGATCTAACGCTAGGATTTTTGGGAATCTTCCAAAGCACATAGCAGACAAAAGAATTGCGTATTTTCTCTCAAACATGACGCAATACCATATGAAAATATAAAAGAACATTACATGAGCCCTTGTTCCTATCTCATATGTCACATAACACTCTCTAACGGGTTACGTAAGACGGTAACAAAAATACATGAAATGAAAAGTTAATTCTTAAAAATAATGTAAATTTACATATACTGACCTGAATGAAGAATACAATGAAATTAACGACGAAAGTCTTACGTAATTTACATAATAAACTCATATGTACACGAGAGGAACTTATCTTACGGGCTGGCTATTCACCTCTTCAGTCCACAAATGAAAACATTAAAATACATTAACAAACTACTGTATTTACACTAGACCAGCTTCATATATATATATATAAATATGACCCGATCTGGGTCGTATTGGGGTTCAATCAATTTTAGGAAAACACGAATAGAGAGGGATTTCGTGCACAAATAATAGCTGAGTTGATAATTTTACACATACTGTATTCTCTTAAGTTTACAAGGGCGCCCTTAATTATGATTACGTTACGCTATTAAGAAAAATCCCTCAGAAAATGGTACTCAGTTTGGCACACATGTTGGCACCTGCCATTCCTTAGGTGACACACTCGCTAGGCCTCCGAAACTATACTGTCCCCTATGGGCAGTTTCCCAAATGCCCATAGAGAGGCAACGCAATGCCTGATCAATGATGGGTTGTTTTGACCCGAAAGTCTCATAACAACCAATCGGGAGAGGGTTTGGTGACGCCAAGCCCAAGCTAACCTGTAACCGTCTTTTTGTAGTGCCACCCAAGCCACAGCGTAACCGTTCTTCCTTTAACAAAGAATAAAAATCTGTTGACACTTCACTTATCCCGATCAGTAACGGCCAACTTGACTGTGATCAGTTCATATATATGTATATATATATATATATATATATATATATATATATATATATATATATATATATATATATATATATATTCAAATAAGCCATATATATTTTTGATACATTAATGTCTGGATTCTCTTAACGACCTCGGGATCAGAGCCCCAGGCGAAATCACACAAAGACAAGAGCTTGTGTCCGGCCGGGAATCGAACCCTGGTCGGCAAGCTTGTATAGACAGTGACTAAACCACTCGTGGCCAAGTGGTTTAGTCACTGTCTATACAAGCTTGCCGACCAGGGTTCGATTCCCGGTGGCCAAGTGGTTTAGTCAATGTCTATACAAGCTTGCCGACCAGGGTTCGATTCCCGGCCGGACACAAGCTCTTGTCTTTGTGTGATTTCGCCTGGGGCTCTGATCCCAAGGTCGTTAAGAGAATCCAGACATCAATGTATCAAAAATATATATGGCTTATTTGAATATGTAAAACACGTCTAAATGTGCAAAATTTATCATATATATATATATATATATATATATATATATATATATATATATATATATATATATATATATATACATATATATATATGAAGCTGGTCTAGTGTAAATACAGTAGTTTATTAATAAACTACTGTATTTACACTAGACCAGCTTCATATATATATATATATATATATATTATATATATATATATATATATATATATATATTTATATATAGTAGGGTCCCGGATTATGCAAGGATTTGGTCGATCAATGCCCCCCCCCCATAAATGGAAAATCACATATTTTGAAACATATAACAGGAATAATTCCATTAGTGCCATGGGAAACTCCAACTCGCCTATTGAAACGTGTTTACTACTAATTTTTCATACTTTCTATGTACTATACTATATTTTTCATACTTTTAATTTGTTCTTATAAATAAATCAAACATTTAAAATGTTTTTAAGCTTTAATAACTTGAAAAAGGTTAAAATTACAACCAAGATAGGTGTAAATACCGTATATTTCCCCTTATAACACGACATAACCCTGGATAGGTACGGTCCTCGGACACCCCTTTAAGGGTATACTCGGACGCGAACGACCCCGACGCCAAAAAAAATTCTTGAAAAATCAGTTTTTGCAGTAACCTCCTTTTTTCTTTTGCCAAAAAAAACTTCAATGAATGCTTAAAACAACTGTAAAGATAAATACTACTCATCTGCAGAAAAACTATTTATTATAAATATTTTAAAAATTTAAGTAGAAAAAAAAAGACCTGACATAAAAATTCATAAAAAAAAAGTTTATACATATATACACAAATCCTTTTAGGAATTGATTCTTGAATGTTTAGGACACATCTTGATGTATTTTGGATGAAGTCAGACCCATGGAGGTGAAGATCTGAAATGAGAAAAAAAGGGTAACTTTTTTTGGCCAAAAAAAATTGTCCAAATTTCATGAATTTTTTTGGGTACCCAAATGAAATAGGAAGTGGCTAATTTTTTTAGGGAATAAACATATGTTATCCTAAAATAGAAATTACATTTATATCAGGGGCCATATCTAAAGGTAATTTTTTGAGTACTTGGAAATTTCGTAAAAAAATACATATATTTAATATATAATATGATATTTATGCAGGTAAAAATATACCAAAATATCACAAATTCTATAGGGAACAAGAATATATATAGATAGGGCAGCTTACGCTTTGGATATGTCCACAAAATGGCCGCCAACCACACTGACTCAGACTCCCTAATCTGCCACTTGAAATGTAGGAAGGGTATGTCAATTTCAAGGTGTTATTTACTAATCTAATTATTATTGGATATGCATAAAAATTGTATGGTGGGTTGCTGGATAATTGTCGATTATTTTAAGACTATAAAATTAAAATTCTGACCCAAAAAATTTTTTTTGAAGGGAAATAAAATCGAAAAAAAAAAATGTAAAACAATATTTTAGCTAAAAAAATTTGATGATATTCAATCAAAAAAAAAGTAAACAAAATTTTCCGACAAATAAACATCTAGAGGAATCATTACTCTGTGATAGTTCCTTAGTACGTAGTAATTTTGAAAGAATTGGGAAAAAACGAAAAAATGGCAATCACCGGAAAATCGAACACATACCTATATATACGCCATATCTGGCTAAAAAAAAGATAGGCATGGGTAGCCAGATCATCTAGAAACACTTTCCAACACTATAAAAATATAAGTTTTACGACACTACTTGCCAATTCCTTACGGTAACATGACTAAGCAAAAAAATGCAAAACAAATAAAAAGGGGCACTCGTGGAAAAATGGCCATTCTAATATACGGCATTTCAGAAAAAAAAAAATTTCAGCCACGTGCTAGGCAAACCATCAAGGCATATTTTCCGACAAATAAACATATAAATGAAATATTACTCTGTGATAGTTCCTTAGTACGTAGTAATTTTGAAAGAAATGGGAAAAAACGAAAAAATGGCAATCACAGGAAAATCGAACACATACTTATATATACGCCATATCTGGCTAAAAAAAAAATAGGCATGGGTAGCCAGATCATCTAAAAACACTTTCCAACACTATAAAAATATAAGTTTTGCGACACTACTTGCCAATTCCTTACGGTAACATGACTAAGCAAAAAAATACAAAACAAATAAAAAGGGGCACTCGCGGAAAAATGCCCAACATTCTAATATACGGCATCTCAGATAAAAAAAAAAGACATGCACGTGTTAGCCCAACCATCAAGGCACACTTTCTAACACATAAACATGAAAAAAAAATCAATAATATACGGCAATTCCTTACTACGTAGTAAATTTTTACAAATATTGAAAAAAAAACAGAAATTGGCAACCGCAGTTAAATACCCAATATACCAATAACTACGTCGTATCTGACAAAAACAAAATCACGCATGGGTAGCCAGATCATCTAGACACACTTTCCAACATTAAAAAAGCAAAAGTTTTACGACACTATTTCGCAATATCTTACGGAAAAATGACTTGGCAAAAAAATTAAAAAGGGACACTCGCGGTAAAATGCCCGACATTCTAATATACGACATCTCAGATAAAAAAAAAGACATGCACGTGTTAGCCCAACCATCAAGGCACACTTTCTAACACATAAACATGAAAAAAAAATGAATAATATACGGCAATTCCTTACTACGTAGTAATTTTTACAAATATTGAAAAAAAAACAGAAATTGGTAACCGCAGTTAAATACCCAATATACCAATAACTACGTCGTATCTGACAAAAACAAAGTCATGCATGGGTAGCCAGATCATCTAGACACACTTTCCAACACTAAACAAGCAAAAGTTTTACGACACTATTTGGCAATATCTTACGGAAAAATGACTTGGCAAAAAAATGAAAAAAAATGAAAAAGGGGCACTCGCGGTAAAATGGTCCTCGTGGTGATGAACGACATTTTAACTAAAAAAAAAAACATGCACATGGTAGCCAAACAATCCACCAAGACTTTCCACAACTGATAACCTATACAAGTTGCACCATTCTACGACAATTTCATAATACGTAATAACTTTGATAATTATGCAAACTACCTCAGAAGGGTAAACTCGGACGCGAACGACCCCGACGCGTCTCAGAAATCGGGGAAGGAGTACAGCTACAGCAATGCACATCTGGACACTACTAGAGCGTGTAGGGGAGACACCTCCTGCAGGTCGATCACCCACAAATTCAGTCACAGGGGTGAGTCACGTGAGAAAAACCTGTTTTTTTTTGACGCTCGGGGTCGCAAACGACCCACCGTACCTATCCAGGGTTAAAATTAGGACAAATTTTATTAAGTCCTATCTATTGACTAAGACAACCGGTGAATACCAAACCATCACAGTTTAGACTAGTTTTTATTGTAAAATCCAAATGAATGAAATTCAGGCGATTTTATATCATGCATTTCCTAAACACGCCAAAGAGCACAATAAAAAAACGGAAACCATTGTTTTGTTTACGTTCATTTCTGATCATAATGAAGAAAGGAAGGCATTTACACATCTGTGTTTAGGTTTGTTTTTTGCAGGAACAACTATCTTACGAAGTATTGATTATATGATGATTTTGTTATTACCAATGTTGTTTTACCTAATTATTCTTAGAACTTCGAAATAAATTAAATGAATCCGATTCATAGGCTATAATGTTTTTTTTTTTTTTTCTTGAACACGCTGCCTAAAACGAAAACTTCCGTTTGTTTTAGTGTGCGCTGTTAGAATATTAAACTTTTATTTATGATGCATTAGTGATGTTGATTATGCGCTTGGGTACAATCATTTGTTTTTACCCATAATTCTTGTCATGATGTGCGTGGCGTGACGCCGCTTTTTTTTGTCCGTGTAGTGTAACCGGCAAGTTCATGGCCGAAGGAACTGTGTACTGTTGCCTCCCACATTCTCCATTAAAGTGACTCTTTTAGTGATAATCTTTTATTATAACCCACCATCATGTCCTTCGAGCTCACAGGTTATGGGCCCAGCTCAAGTAAGAGGAAGTTGTAATTTGATGGTGATGAGGAGAAATATAAATGTGGGAGATAAAATTTCTAGCCCATCTGAGACTTCGAAAACTTACCCTAGACGAATGTGAAGATCAAATTTCAGCGGAATTCAGTGCTAAAAATGCTGACATTTTTGCCGAGATCGTTGAAGTTCTAGATGATAAGAGCCTCCAATTAATAATGAGAGATGCAGTCAACGATGGAAGAAAGGCATTGGAGATTCTACGGGACCATTACCGAGGTACTAGGAAACCAAGAATCATCTCCCTCTCTACACGGAGCTGACATCACTGAAAATGAGAGGGAAAGAATGTGTAACGGATTATTTTCTTCGAGCAGAGGCAGCCTCTACTTCGTTAAAGTCAGCTGGTGAGACGATCAGCGACAGCCTTCTTATTGCTATGGTGTTGAAGGGTCTTCCAGAGGAATTTACTCCATTTAATACTGTTGTTATGCAGAAGGATACCGAGTCTACGTTTCCAGAATTCAAGTCTCTGCTACGGAGTTATGAAGAAAGCCTGAGGAGTCGAGAGGCACACAGGCCTGATGTGAAGAGTGAGAACATCCTTAAGGTGAATTATAAGAAGAATCCTGATTATCAGTGTGGTGGATCTGCCAGTGGCTCATCAGTAAGATGTTATTCATTTGGTAAGACTGGACATAAGTCTTTCGAGTGTAAGTTGAAGAAAGACAGAGGTAAGTGGTGCAAAGAATGCAAAACCATTACACATAATTTTGATGAATGTAGAAAGGCTAATAGGCCTACTAGATTTTCTAGTGCAACTGTGAATGTTTGTAAGCCTAGATCCACTAATGATTATAATAATGAAGAATGTTGTTTCAAAATAAGTTGCTCTGTTGATAACATATCTACAGATGTATGTAATGTTCTTGTTGATTGTGGTGCTACTACCCACATCATTACTGACAAATCCAAGTTTAAGTGTTTTGATGAAGACTTTGATGAATCAAAACATATGGTTGAACTTGCAGATGGTGCAAGATGCAAGAATATTGTTAAAGGTAAAGGTAAGGCTAAAATTGTACTTTATGATACAAATGGTATAAAACAAAATGTTGTTCTTGATAATGCCTTGTATATTCCTACTTTTAAGCAGAATATATTTTCTGTACAATCAGCTGTTAGTAAAGGAGCTACAGTAAGCTTTAACCCTAATCATTCTGAGTTGATAAGTCCAAATGGTGTGTCTTTTGAAATTTATAAGAAAGGTAAGCTATATTATCTAAATAATGTAAACTCATGTAAATCTCGTTCACTAGACTAGAGGAGTGGCAACTGTGGCATAAGGTTTTGGGACACTGCAATGTTAAAGACATTTTGAAGTTAGAAGATAAAGCTGAAGGTATGAAAATTAGTGCCAAAAGTAAGTTTGATTGCATAACTTGTCATGAAGGTAAAATGCATTTATCTAGGAACAGATTACCAGACGAGAGAGCAAAGAGTAAAATGGAATTTGTACATTGTGATCTTGCTGGACCAATGAGTATTGAATCAAGGGAAAAATCTAAATATTGTATTGTTTTTGTAGATGATTATTCAGGATCTGTTTTTGTTTATTTCTTGAAGCAGAAAAGTGATGCACTTGATGCTACTAAGAAATTCCTTGCTAACACTAGTTCTTATGGTGTTGTTAAAAGATTAAGGTGTGATAATGGAGGAGAATTTACTTCTTCAGAATTTAAAGAATTTCTGGTAAGTAATAAGGTTAAACAAGAATTTTCTTCACCAAATTCACCACACCAAAATGGTACTGCTGAGAGAATGTGGAGTACATTATTTGAAATGGCTAGATGTCTCTTAATTGAAGCAAAGCTACCAAAATTCATGTGGAATTATGCTGTTAGGGCAGCTGCTTATATAAGGAATAGATGCTACAATTCTAGACTAGATAAAACCCCATATGAAGTGTTAACGTCTAAAGCGAGGTTTACACGGGCGAGCAGCTCGTCGAGCCTGGCTCGACAACCCTGTGTTTGAATTGATGTTCGAGCGTGTAAACGGGCTATTTGGTTGTCGAGCGCGCTCGTCGAGCGGCTCGATGAAAGTCAGGCTCATCTTGACTTTTGTGGGCGGAGCTACATTGTTTGACGAGCGGTGTGAACGGGTGTCGAGCATCGAACCTCAGTTGTTATTCAAACCTGCTAGAGGAAACATCATCAAAGAAATGCATAATTGCTGCCATTAATGAAAGTAAGAATGAGAAGGAAGTCGTACTTGATTTCATACATGCATATCGAGCTCACTAGCTTTATGGAAAGTTAAATCAAAAGACTATTCCAATAAAGTAGCCAGAAACAAAGGAATAGCGGACACTCAGTCTTTCATGTGGAGTTATGGCCTTCCTCATAGTAATGAAAGGGCTGACACGATTCGGTAGATCAATGTACGTGTCTTCATCCATACGCAAATAATTGCGCCAGTCATCAGGCTCTAATTTTAAAGCAACAAGCAAGTTGGTATATGAAAATTTCTCTCTTTTGATCTTTTTTTTTCCTTCTTAGTGCCACTGCTAAAGCAATGGCTATCAAATCGTCCTGGTCGAGAGACATGTTGACGTTGTTTTAGCACGAGGCACACTGAGGCTCGATGTACTGTCTGAAAGCTCTTCGAGCCGTTCTACAAGTAGGTTCGACAACCGGGCTCGACGAGCTGCTCTGCCGTGTAAACCCCGCTTAAGAAGCCTAAACTTGAAAATATGCATATTTTTGGTTCCCTGTGTTATGCTTATGTAGAAAAGAAAGCTAAGCTAGATCCAAGATGTGAAAAGGGAATATTTGTTGGTTATGATTCATACAGTCCTGCTTATCTTGTATATTATCCAGGAACTGACAGTTTGAGAAAGGTTAGGTTAGTACATTTTACTGATAAATTCAATTTTGATAAATCCCAAAGTCTAAAGGAAGATGGTGAATCAGAAGATAGTGAATCTGATTCTGATAATGAGAATGTCATTTGCAATGAAAAGAAAACAACTGTTAATGATAATCAAAGTGATCCTGTTTCTAAACATATCCTTGTTGAAGATGAGCATAGTGAAATTAATACAGATTTGACTGAAACTGAAAGGGAAGGAGAGTCCCGTTACCCAAGTAGGGAGCGAACTGCTCCCAAATATCTTGAAGAATATGTTGATCCTGATAATGTTGATTTACTGGGCTATTCTGTTCATTATTGTTGTAAAGTAACTGAAATTCCTGAAAGCTATAGAGAGGCATTAAATTCAATCTTTGAGAGATAACAATACTTATGAATTGTGTAGTTTACCAAACAACCGTTGTATTGTAGGTGGGCGATGGGTATATGCCATTAAAGAAGGGTTAAATGGTGAAGAGCAATATAAAGCTCGCTATGTTGCAAAAGGGTATTCCCAAATTGAAGGTGTTGATTATACTGATACTTTTTCTCCTACAGTGCGTATGACCTCAATTAGAATGCTCATGCAATTGGCAGTACAATATGATTTAATTGTGCATTGTATGGATTTTAAAACTGCCTATCTTAATTCTGATATTGATTGTGAAATATTTGTTCAACAGCCTGAAGGTTACATTGAGACAGGTAGTAATAATGAACAATTGGTTTGGAAACTGAATAAATCTCTGTATGGTTTAAAGCAATCAGGCAGGAATTGGAATAATATGCTCCATGATTTCTTAATTCAAAATTATTTTGAGCAGTCATTAAGTGATCATTGTGTGTATGTCAATAAAAGACATAACTTTCATGTAATTATTTTGGTTTTGGTTGATGATATGATCATTGCCAGTAGTAATGAGAAAGCTCTGTTTGACACTAAACGTGTATTATGTCACAGATTTGAGATGAAAGATTTAGGGAAACTTTCATGGTTTTTGGGTATTGAGTTTGTTTTTTGATGGAGATTGTATAAAAATGAACCAGAGTAAGTTCCTTGAGAAAGTTTTGAGAAAGTTCAAAATGGATGAATGCAACCCAAAGTCAATTCCTTGTGATCTAAGTGTTAATAAGTGTACTTTTGAGGAAAGTCCTGAACTAGTTGATAGTACTCTTTACAGAAACATTGTTGGAAGCTTGATATATATCATGACTTGTACTAGGCCTGATTTAAGTTTTGTTGTGTCTAAACTTTCACAGTATATGGCTAGGCCAACTCAAAGTCATTTGGCTATGTGTAAATATGTTCTAAAATTTCTTAAAGGTACTAAACAACATTGCCTTGTTTTTAAGAGGTCTTACGATACTATTGAGATTTCTGGTTACTGCGACTCAGACTGGGGTAGTTCTGAAGATCGTAAAAGTATTTCAGGTTATTGTTACCAAATGAATGCCGATAGTGCTCTTATTTCTTGGAAGAGTAAGAAACAAAGCAATGTAGCTTTAAGTTCTTGTGAAGCTGAGTATGTTTCATTGACTTTTGCTATCCAAGAAGCCAAATTTTTGCAGCAGTTGTTAACTGATATGATTAATGTTGAAGTCAAACCCATCATATTAATTGTTGATAACCAAGGGGCAATTAAACTTGCTAAGAACCCTGTTTACCATCAAAGGTCTAAACATATAGACATACGCTATCATTTTATCCGCAATGAAGTTATGAGTAAAAATGTTGATTTAGTGTATGTCCCCTCAAGTGAAAATAAAACCGATATGTTTACAAAACCAGTAACTAAAGCAAAGTTGATTTATTTTAATTTGTGTCATTAATGGTTTTGTAATATTGACCTTTGATAGCTTTTTATTTTATTTTTTTATTACCATGATGCATATATTTGTTTGATGTGTAGTAACTTGCAAATTGATGAGAATAAATGTTTATCAGGGGGTGTTAGAATATTAAACTTTTATTTATGATGCATTAGTGATGTTGATTATGCGCTTGGGTACAATCATTTGTTTTTACCCATAATTCTTGTCATGATGTGCGTGGCGTGACGCCGCTTTTTTTTGTCCGTGTAGTGTAACCGGCAAGTTCATGGCCGAAGGAACTGTGTACTGCTGCCTCCCACATTCTCCATTAAAGTGACTCTTTTAGTGATAATCTTTTATTATAACCCACCATCATGTCCTTCGAGCTCACATACGCTCCATCATTGATCATGATGAACAAACGAACGCATTAAATACAAATGATCAAGGTGATAGCTAATGATGTTAAGAGCTTTTAGTGAATATATTATCACAAATATTTTACTTATCGTATCCATATAAATTCCTACATACGTAGCCAAACAAGGAAACCATTTTGTTTGTGTTTAATTAACAATAGCAAACTGCAGCTAATGACAGATGATATCCATATCCAAATTACTTTCCCCGGCTTTAGATATATGTCAACTTCTACCCTTCTCAATTATGGAGCCATCTGCAAAAGAGAGAGAGAGAGAGTGTGTGTAGGCCGGTTTTTAAGGTCATCGAGCAATTGGGTTACCGCTATAACGTTCGATATGACAAAAATAGTGTGAGATCGGAGAAAGTAAGGGTAATTTGAATCATGGTTAATTTTTAATATAGCCGAAGCTTGTGAAGAAACAAAGATTCATTAGTTAGAGAGAAAGAAAGGGGTAGTAAATGACAGAGAGGGAGAGAGAGAGAGAGAGATAATAAAAAAGATAGTTTTAAATGTACCAAACGAAAAGTATGATAGGTAATAACACATTAGTGCTTATGTAATATTAACTGTATAAATGTTTTGAATAAGTTAAGAATTGGTATAAACAATCCTGTGTTACTGTATTCTGTCTGTCTGTAAAGATTGCCTTGCCTTATGCAAGACACGGACTCTTGCGTTGGCAGCCCGTAAGTGAATGTAATTGTAATTTATTTTAATTCACTTTGAAAGAGGGAACTACTGTATTCGTACGCTCATTTTTTTAAGAACGGCAGATAGACATCAGCTGATCTGATTGTAGCTAAAAGTAAAACAAAAAGGAGTCAGCAATACTCGATTGTTAAAGTACCCGAAATTTAGAAAATAGAAAAAAAAGGACATGAATGTTTTCTTAAAGCACAATTAACTATTTAAATAGTAGCAATTTTCCAGAAGAAAATTATGTTTCCTAAAAAAAAAAAAATGGTTTGCTGACGAAATCGGATGCTGTATATTAAGCTACCATTGAAATGGATTTATAGCCTGTGTGGTATAATTTTTTGGTTTCGTATTTAATTGACACTTTTTAAGGAAACCGATGTTGGTTTTTCATCTATATGTAAGTATTGTATAACACGAGAGAGAGAGAGAGAGAGAGAGAGAGAGAGAGAGAGAGAGAGAGAGAGAGAGAGAGAGAGAGAGAGAATCAGCTGTTGTAATCGAATGCCGTGTTTTTGTTTCTTGTACCACCTAAAGCCAGGAATTTCTCACCACAACTAACAACGATCATGTTAATTTCATTCTCAGGTTGACAAATGTGAACTAAGATTTTATTTGTTACACACACAAACAGAGAGAGAGAGAGAGAGAGAGAGAGACGTTTTCATATACCGTGTACTACATAAAAATCTTTATAAAGAAAATCTTTACTGTGAAATATGACAGTAAATATTGCCGACTGGTTACTGAAAGTTAGGCTGTTCACTGCCATTAAACGAACCCAGCCTACGTGTGAAAACTGTAAACACCCACAGGGAAAAATAAAGCTATATATATATATATATATATATATATATATATATATATATATATATATATATATATATATATATATATATTGTACCAAAGAAAAATAATGCTCTAATATACCATCATTAACACTACAGTTAAATATGTTGAATGGTTAGAGAAAGATAAAGATTGCCGAGAACATAACCACAATGCTGTTTACACTTTGTCAGCTGGACTCGCATAGTTAAAAGTTGATTTCATTGTTGATATGGAATTTTTACTTGAATAGGCTATTTATTATGAAATTATGTTAATAAAATGTAAGGTAAATATTTGGCCATATCTATTATCAGGTACCGCACTTAAGGATAACAATATACAGTACTTGAGAAGACAATAGATTTGATAGGTTTTATAGTGCTTCACTCAGGGTTCGGCCACATCGAGCGCAATGAGCGTCGCGGTAGAGGCATGACTTGGGCGGCAGGCCAGCGACAAAATGTTTCATGGCCACACCGCAACTGCCACGCCTCTTTTGCCTCCTCCAAAGACTATATACTGAAGGAAGATAGGAAGGCTCAAAATAGAATGTTAATACGCTAGTTAGCAACTCCAAAGTGAAGACAATAGTTGCTTGCTCCGATTTCAGATGGCGTTGTAGGCATACATCGTTTGTCGTCTGTTTGTTTATATTCATAATTTGACAGTTGACTCAAACGAAATCATGGCGCCGACAGTAAAGAAGTCACACAAGTGTGTTGTGTGCCATAAACAAAAAGAAACCGATCCTCATTTGGTATTTCACAGGTTCCCTAAGGACAAAGAATGGTGAGTACAAACAGTATAATACATGCCCCACTGATATTGGATGTAAGATTAAGGCAAGGCATCCACAGTAAATCTCTTTTATTTTTCATTTTTTTGTTGGCTTGTATGCTACGTTATTTCTATTTCCAACCCCCTTTTGATTATTTTTGTGTGTGATACAATTTTGTGTTATTTTGATCCTTTTGATTGTACATTTATTAGTTTATAATACTAAACTATACATGAGTGCATCATGCTTTTCCATTTCAATAAAAAGTAAAATACAATTGTGTTTTTATACACCTAATATCTCTCCATCTTACAGTGGCCTACAAACTGTAATTAAATGTATGTGTGGTGAAATACTGGGGAATTTACAACCACATATGATTACTTTCTTTAAACTGTAAACCCTCGTGCACCAACTTCGCACGAGGCCAAGTTACATAACTGAGAAACACACTTACTTAGGATACATCTGCCGTTTACCTTTGATTCAAACTATATTTCCTGCACTAATTCTTTTGGGGGTGATGCCACACGGGTTCACAAAGACTCAAATTAAAAAGTTTGACATATATTTAATATTTAAAGTACACAAACAAAAATCATCAGAGTTGCGTTAAAGAGCGAACATTAACATTACCACAAATGAACAAAATTTACGTTACTTGATAAAAATTAAACAAATATCAAACGGGGTTACAGAGTATTCTTATAAGAACATCGCTGCAACAATGCGATGGTTCACGAGGTGATGGGGCTGGATTCTTACAAGAACTTCTTCTATCACTTGCATTCGTGGAGTTAACTGCTCAAAGAAGCCTAGCTTCACCTTTCCACTATGGAAGAAAACTCAGGAGGAGTATATGGCATAGCACAGTTGTCAGATCTACAAAATTACAGGTTTACGTAACAAACATCAATTTAAAGATAAACATCAAGTGCTCTAATTGTAACCCAACATACACAAAAAAAGGGGGTTTCGTCCAGAAGGCAAGTTTAAATTACTGGCATGTGCCCTTACAATAATCAAACAATATATATAATCTCCACAGGAAGAAGTTTGACAACAATGGGATGACACGTCATTTTTTCAGATCTAGATGGATAAAATTTACAAGAAAGTTAGTTTATTACTTTAAATATTATTATACTAATTCATACAAACTCATTGATATAGTTAATATAATAAAACTACTTCTGTGGAGTAAAATAATCACATTTTAAACATATATTCATAGAATAGGATCTAATCTCTCTTTGAAACAGCCTAGGTCTAAACTCGCCCATTTTATCAGAAGGGCTGACCCGGATAGTTTGCCATCGGGCATGATCCTAGGAAAGTTGCCTCCTCCTTAAACTTCTTCCAGTATGTGTCCTTCAAAGGCTTACAAGCCTACACTGGATGGAAATCTTCAAAGAATGTTTTTAAAACATTACGTGCAACAATTGGAAGAAATTAAAAACTTCGTTGTGGCAGCTGGTTGTGTGATTAAATCAGCTTCTTAGTTTTGTGCATGGACTCTTATGGACCATATAATACAGGACTTTCAGTGTGTGTATACTGCAGGTTGAATGTTCTTCTAATTTGCATTGTTATAAACCATGTTTATATTGAAGAGTCAAAAGTTGACCTTATTTTTATCATATGGAATAATGTTACTATTCTATTCTATGCGATGCTACTGGGGTAAACATCTCTTGTTTTAAACACAAAAAATTTAAATATTGTTGCACCAATTTTGTTACATTTGTTTGCTTTTGGAAATAATAAAAAATTGTACGTCTTTTTGCGTTCTCTTTAAATGGACCCAATGTTCCTAAATAAAAAGTAGTGTACCTCCATGTTTTAACCCTCCTTTTTACAGACTATTGCCTAGTTGATATGTGTTCTTACAAATGTGCTTTCTTCACAGTGAGTGGGGCTGTGATGATAAATGTTTGATTTTATTACAGTTTACAAAAACTTGCACAGACCACTCAGAGTTGGACTGTTGTCCCAAATAGCTATATTTGGAAGTGTAAAACAAACCATCGTTAGATACACTAATCGTAGAACAATTTTAAATCTAATGTAATTAGTGAGGTAGACACAAAGAGGACTTATGTGGTTAAAACTCTAATTTGCCACAACTGAGAGTTTTTAATTCTCAGGTACACTTCCGTCAGGACAATATGGCTTGCGCCCAAAAAAGGGATTTTGACATAAGGAAAATTTATTTTTGGGTGAGATAGCCATGTTGTCCTGATGGACTCGCCCATTACTTTTCATCCTCTCCCAATTCTCAGCGTGAAGCCAATTTTCCTGCGATGGCTGCTGCTGGAATGGCAAACCAGCGAACGTGTTTACAATAACACACTGGTATCGGAGTTGCAATGGATCTCCTATGTATACAATCCTATCCCATATGCTTTGAGACAAGGTTAACTCTATTCGGAGAAGGATAGCTGTGGTTGTTTTAAACACTTCCCTGCTACATACACAATATCTTAAAGTATATTCACTCCAGGGGTAGTAACCCTATGATACCTCTACACGTAAAATTCTCTTATATATCACTCGCAGGAAATATCCCATGTAGAACGCTGCCTGGAGGAACTTCCATCAGGACGACATGGCTATCGCACCCAAAAATTTATTTTTCTCGTGTCAAAATCCCTTTTATCACTGGGTATGATTGCACTGTTTGTTTAAACAAATTTAACGTGACCCATTGTCACCGGAAGATTGAAATGGAATGGTGTCAGTGCCTACTGCCTAGGGCCCCTGCACTGAATTGGTAGGTCTGCGAAAAACACATGCACTTGCAACCATCAGCCAATTAAAGGTGGAATCGTAATCCGACATGTTCCACCAGCCGATCGCAAACCTCCATTCATGCACAAGAGGTGGCAACAAGACTTAACATGTCCCCTTAGCTAATCATGAGTCTTTTTACACTTCATTTGATGCATGATTGGGGAAATAGATTAGTAACAAGTCCCAACAACCAATCACGACTCTCATTACAATTTTTTTAAGGGTTGAAATATTTAGTTGAGTACATTAGCTTCCGGACTTTGATGAACCTTAACGCCGTTGCAACAAAATTTGAAACATAAACGAAAGCTCTATATTATATTATTATCATGTTATATTGATCTTTATTTAATTCAATCTACTAATTACCTTATAAGCATTGATAGAGGGCTTGTGTCGAATTACCTGTGGGTTATTTTAAGAAAGAAATTCAGTTTTACAGTATTGCGTTTGGTACTGATGGAAATGCTAAAACCCTATGTCTGAGAAATACATCTCATTATGGTAACAGTTATGATGTCCTTGATAGAAAATTACAAGAAAGTACTATATAGATGTTTAAATTTGTATTGCACACGTATATATATATATTATCATAGGTCGTTGCTAGTCCCACTGCAGAAATAGGCTTCAGACACGTCCGGCCACGTGTGTCTTTCTATGCCAGTCTATACCTGCAAATTTTCTTAACTCGTCAATCCATTGTCTTCTCTTCTTTCTCCTGCTTCGGTTGCAATCTCCAGGGACCCGTTTTGTTATTCTTAATGTCCATCTATTGTCTGTCATTCTTATTATATTTTCTGCTCGTGTCCATTTCTTACTTACTTTAAGGGCTACTTTTTCTGTCCTGTTCAGCAGGGGAACCCTACTCTCTACAGCAGCGTTTTTCAAACCCTTTTTTCTTTTACTTCGACCCACAGTTTGCATTGCGACCCATAATACTTAGGTGTACAAAGACAAACTCTGTTCACTAAGTTCTTTTAATCTGCATCGTCAATATATATGAATATCTTCTTATGACCTGCACATTATTTTATTTATTTGTATGAATAAAATATTACTTTTAGAAAAACAAATATGAAGGAAATTCCAACACAAAAGTAAAGTACATAATATGAAGGAAAAAAAAAAAACATTTAATGAGATGGATATGCTTGTTTGTTCATAAATGGCTGTTTCAATATGGAACACAGGAAGACAATGCTACATCCATATCAAGTGCAGTTTTGAGCCTGTTTTTGTCCATAGTCTTTGATTAAATTAATGTGAAAAACCCCAGTTCACACTAGTAGGTAGTTCTTAAAGGTGATTGTAAAAGAATGGCGTTTTTACTTAGTAGTGGGCATTCCCTTTGGTTCTTAACCTAAAATGAGCACACAATTAATTTTCCAAAATGGTCTAAGTTTAAAGGAACAGCTAAGATGCAGAGGTTCAGCTTCCTCTTCCGGTAATAAGTCTACCTATATTATTGATTCAGGACTTTGGAAATCAAATAGATTTTTTGTCCAAAGCCTTTTCTTAAATGGTTAAAATTTTACTTCAGGAAAATAATTATTAAAGCTTTGAGATAGGAAAGCGAGATTTGACAAAATCTCGAGTTTTAACTCTGTTAATATGTTGTCGACAACATTCTCAGTAATGTGTTGTAACAATGTTTGTAATATATAATGGGTATGATGATCTTCTTCAAGTCTTCCTTGCCATACCCTCAGTAATAGAGAGAGAGAGAGAGAGAGAGAGAGAGAGAGAGAGAGAGAGAGAGAGAGAGAGAGAGAGAGAGATTGTCCCAAGTCTGTGGCAAAACCTTGAAATTGTTTTGACTGCAATAACATTCATTTTGTATTTGTAAAATGCATTTATTATATACTGTACTAATGTGTTTGATTAGTAAAGACTGCCTACAGGGTAGAGTGATTTTTTTAGCAATAAATACTTTTGTTGCTGATGGCTAGGGGCACATATCTTGTAAAATATTCATGGGAGATCAATAATTCCACAACCACCTTTTAATTTTATCTAAACTATGGTTTTCCTCATCTTGATAAATTTATTAATATCTGGCACCGCTATTCAAATAGTTCGTGATGCATATTGCATAAGATTTTTCATAATTCTGACCATCCTTTACATTCAGATCTTCCCGGACAATACCATCCTGTTGGTAATACTAGGTCATCCCTTCTCCGTCATGAAGCTCAATACTACGCATTACTATGGAAGTTTTATTCCAGATGTGACCAAGTTGTGGCTTAGGGCTGATCATATGTGTATATGAGGGAGATTGTTCCGCAGTGTGGTCATAGCTGAAATAATCTATTTTTCTACCTTAAGGGAGGAGACAGTAGTAGTAGGCCAACTTCTTTTTATATGAAAAGAGGGTATATCTGTACGAGG
This sequence comes from Palaemon carinicauda, assembly GCF_036898095.1. Taxonomy (NCBI): domain Eukaryota; kingdom Metazoa; phylum Arthropoda; class Malacostraca; order Decapoda; family Palaemonidae; genus Palaemon; species Palaemon carinicauda. The sequence goes on along the minus strand of NC_090726.1, from coordinate 88,423,159 downwards.
GAGAGAAATACAAATCATAAAATTTAAGCCACATGACAAGGGCCTCAAATATGTCCTTCCAATCCAGTCTGTTAATAGTTTTTTTATGCTAGTCTATACCGCCGAAAACTGTCTTTGCTCGTCAATCTATCGTCTTCTCTTCCTTCCCTTGCTTTTGCAATTTCTAGAGACACATTCTAATAATTTTTCTTGTTCATCTATTAATCTCATTAGCCTATATGTCCTCCCCATGTCCATTTTTTTCTCGTATCCATGTTGCTATTATATAAATTCGCTTGGCAGTATTATTATTATTATTATTATTATTATTATTATTATTATTATTATTATTACTACTACTACTACTACTACTACTAGCTGAGCTACAACCCTAGTTGGAAAAGCGGAATGATATAAGGTCAAGGGCTTCAACAAGGAAAAATAGCCTAGTGAGGAAAGGAAACAAGGAAATAAATAAACAATATAACTAATCAACAATTAAAGTAACATATTTTAAGAATGGCAACAACATTAAAACATCTATATATATATATATATATATATATATATATATATATATATATATATATATATATATATATATATATAACGGATTTTGAGCGAAGCGAAAAATCTATTTTTGGGTGAGATAGCCATGACGTCCTGATGGAAGGTTCCTTCAGTAGCTTCCTTGGGTATATTTACCTACAGTGGATATTCCCAGAGAATTAAATTAAAGGTTATCACAGAATTCTAACTTCTGGTGCGAGTACCCTAAAGGTTTCCCTCTTGGATATCGTATATCAACGGGACGCATGTATTAACACGCCACATAGCTATCTGCACCCCATATAGAGTTAACACTTCGATATGGAAAGGTGGTTGAGTAACTGAGGAGCCGTTCCACAGTTACACTTATCCGTGGTTGCTTTTGGTACTCGAGACGTAAACAAACGGGCGCCATTGCTAAATGACGTCACGTCCGATCTCATCCTGAGCCCAGCTTCTGCTAATCTCCATGATACAGCAGGTCAGGGCGGGGCTTGAAAGGCTGAACTAGAAAAGACGGGAGGGTCCATCAGGACGTCATGGCTATCTCACCATAAAATAGATTTTTCTCTACGCTCAAAATCCGTTTTTGGGGCTCAAGCCATGACGTCCTGATGGAAGTGTACCAGAGAATTAATGTTTCGTGGAATTTTTCCCCTTTTTAATGCAAGTGCCAAGGGCTTCGAATAGAGGTATAGAACATGTCCTTACCAGAGATTCTATGAAAAACTAGCTTCCTGCCCCCCTGGCAGAGAAGTCCTGGTGAACAATAGGAACATCTCGAAGCGATCATTGAAGAGCTACTCACCCTGTGGAGAGTTCGTGCTGGACTCGTAGACAAGACTAAGGTTAATATTCGTGTAGGAATATTATCAAGCATACGTAAGTAAATAACATTTACTACTCTCCCTGGAGGAGAAATCAATCTGGTCTCGGAGGCAGGACAAAGGTTAATATTCGAGTAGGAATATCATTAAGGCATGAGTGAGTGTATAACATAATTACATATATTATTCTTCTCATTATTTAGAGACAAAAGAGGGTAAATGAAACTATGACAATCGTATATTTCTTGATAAAGAATAGGAGCGGAGAGAGACGCACATGGAATAAAATAGACATTTTATTTCAAAGATTGCAGATCATTATGGTAATAATTACAATAATGAATATAGATTTTATTTACAATAATAAAAGAATAATGTACATAGAAAATAAAGACTTCAATCTTGAATCTGAAAAGAAAATTTACTTTTTAGAAACACAAATTCCAGAGGAACGTTAGTCTTTTTCAAAGAAAACACATCATGCCCTAGGGCATGTGGCACTCATGTAAAGTCTATGATATTTCACCTTGATAAGAACAGTCTATTAGAAATACTAAGTGTCCATTAAATCACTATGTATCACAAAAAGGGTCAACACAGGCACCCGTAGAGTCAAAGTCCTAAGTAACTCACTGTTCTATGCAGAGTTAAACAGCAGGTTTCATAACACTACCTGCGGCTACCACAAAATGCTTAACTTCGTGCACTCGTTTTGCGCTTGAAGAAAACGCGCGATGATTTACAGCCTGTGAAGCTCTTGAGGCTTTCGAAATCCATACTCTGGAAGAAGTTCAGAGAAGACGCGACTTTTCTAGGATCATAACCTGCGGGTGTACTGTCAGGATCCGCTCTGCGAATGAAGTAGGTGATTTTCGCTCTTAGTTGTTTCAGTGACAGGTCGCTTCCCGATGTTTCTCATTTGAAGAGTTGTCCTCCACCGAAGTCTGAAGTTCTTCGAAGATAGACCTCAAGACTCTCCACTGGGCATAGAGAGACATCTTCCTTCAGGGGGCAGATTCTCCAAGGGCCCCATCTCTTGGTGGGTAGTTCATTCTTAGCGAGAAACGTCGGATCAGGGAAGAGGGTAAACTCTCCTGTATCTGCGAACAGGATATGACCCTCTTCTCTTGATAGTGCCACTATTCAACTGACTCAGGCTCCTGAGGCGAGAGCAAAAAGAAAGATAACTTTTTGAGTCAGGTCTTTCAGAGGGCACGAATCGTTGTCCAGGTTAGAGGCAAAATGGAGCACCTTGTCCAGGGACCAGGAGATAGGTTTTGGTGGAGGTGCTAGGCGTAGTCTAGCACATGCCTTTGGTAGTTTATTGAAGATATCACTGGACAAATCAATCTGGAAGGCATACAGGAGTGGTCTAGTCAAAGCCGATTTACAGGTGGAAATCGTGTTGGCCGCTAAGCCTTGTCCATGAAGGTGAATGAAGAAGGACATACAAAAATCAATGGTGATTTCCGCAGGATTTTTTGCCTTGATGAAAGAGACCCACTTTCTCCAGGAAGATTCGTATTGCCGTCTTGTAGATTCAGTCTTGTATTCCTCAAGGAAGTCTAAGCTTTTCTTCGAGATTCCAAACCTTTTCTTTGTGGCTAAGGAGAGAAAATCATGAGATGAAGGTCCCTGACTTTCAGTGATGAAGCAAAGACAGTCGACTTCTGTACTTGAGGAGAGAGAACTGGGCCCAGTAGGGGGATCAGCGTGGGCTGCAGCTCCAGGACCAGGGGGTACCAATTGCTCCGGGGCCACTTGGGAGCCACTAGGGCCGCTGTCCCTTTGAAGGTTCTCAGTTTGGAGAGGACTTTCAGCAGAAGGTTGGTGGGAGGGAACAGGTATATCCTGGACCATCTGTTCCAATCCAGTGACATGGCATCCACTGCTTCTGCCTTGGGGTCCTCGTACGGGGCTACATATCGAGGAAGTTGATTGTCGTCGCTCGTCGCGAAGAGATCGATCTGAAGTTCCGGGACTTGGTGAGAGATGAAGGAGAATGACCTTGCGTCTAGAGACCATTCCGACTCTATTGGACTTGTCCTTGATAGAACGTCCGCTGTCACATTGCGGAATCCTTGTAGGTGAACTGCAGACAGGTGCCATTTCTTCTTTTCTGCCAAACAAAAGATCGTAAGAAGTACCTGATTAATCTGGGGCGATCTCGAGCCCTGACGATTGAGACATCTGACTACCACCGAGTTGTCCAGAGTCAGACGAATGTGGATCGAGGGAGGCGGGGAGAGTTTCTGCAGGGTGAGAAGAACCGCCATGGCCTCCAAGATGTTGATGTGAAACGTCTTGAATAGGGGAGACCATGTTCCTTGAACCTGTCGTTGGTGGGAGTGATCTCCCCAACCTTCCAGTGAAGCGTCCGTGTGGATGTTGATCGATGGAGGCGGGTGTTGAAGAGGAATGGACCTTTTAAGGGCCTTTGCTTCCGACCACGGCTTTAAAAGTGAGCGAAGTCTGTTTGGAAGCCGTCTCTTGAGGTCTCTTCGAGCGATGGATGCGAAACGTCTCCAGACTCCCGCGGCATCCTTTAGCTGTGCGCAAAGCACTGGGTTTGTCACAGAGGTGAACTGCACAGAGCCGAGAACTTGTTCCTGCTGTCGTCTTGAGATCCGTTTGGATTTTAGAAGCCTTCTGACAGACCATGCTATTTCCTTCCTTTTCTTCTGTGGGATGGAAAGGTGGTGTGACTAAAGATCCCAATGGATTCCCAACCATTGGAACTTCTGAGCTGGAGAGAGGCGAGATTTCTCGGTGTTTATCTTGAATCCCAGGTGTTCTAGGAACTGGGTGACTTTGTTGCAGGCTCTTACACAATCTTCGGGCGATGTCGCCCAGACTAACCAGTCGTCTAGATAGGCCATCACTTGGACGCCCTGAAGACGGAGATGTTGGACGATTGTGTCTGCCAGCTTGGTGAAGATCCGTGGAGCCACGTTGAGCCCGAAGGGCATGGCCCTGAAGGCGTAACTTTTCCTTTGGAGTCAAAATCCTAGGTAGGAGGAAGCGTGATGATTCATTGGAATGTGCCAGTAGGCATCCGCCAGGTCTATGGAGACCGTGTAGGCCCTTATAGGCAGAAGGGTCCTTATTTGTTGCAGAGTTAGTATCTTGAATTTGTTGTTCGCAATGAACTTGTTGAGAGGGGATAAGTCTAGAATGACTCTGAGTTTGTCGGAGTCTTTCTTGGGAACGCAAAATAGTCTCCCTTGGAACCTCGTTGACTTTACCCTCCTGATAACCTTCTTGTTCAAGAGTTCAAGGACATATTCTTCCAGGAGGGGGGTTGACTGTTGGAAGAATTGCTGGAAGGCTGGGGGTGGTTGAGTCCAGCACCAGCCTAGTCCCTTCTTGACGATGCTGTGTGCCCAGGGATCGAAGGTCCAATGATCCTGGAATTGGCGGAGTCTTCCTCCCACCGGAAGCACATCATTGCTTCTGGTGTCCCGTGGGTTTGCCACCTCGGCCGCCAGCTCCCCTTCCTCTTCTGCCTCTAGAGGGACGGCGAGAAGAATCTCTGCCGGAGCCTCTGCCTGAGCCCCTACCTCTGGGACGAAAGGTAGTTGAGTGTTGCTCATATGCAGGGGTCAAGACCGGTGACTGCAACACCACCGGTTGGGGGACTAACTGAAAGGTCTGTTGCGGCTGCATAGCCACTTGGGGAGTAGCGGGACGCGGAAACTGTCGTCTCTGTTGACGTTGCTGGGGTTTTGGCTTCGAAGTCTTCCTCTTAGGCTGAGGGCCATCATCCTGAGAGGACTTCCTCTTTCAGGACATGCCCCACTTATGGAGAAGGTTCCTATTCTCCGTGGCAGCTTTGTCCACAATCTCTTTCACCAAGGAAGATGGAAAGAGATACTTGCCCCAGATATTGGAGGAAATCAGGCTCCGGGGTTCGTGTTTCACTGTCTCGTTAGCAAACACGAATTCACGACAGGCTCTGCGAGCCCTAGTGAAGCTATATAGGTGCTTGGTTACAGTCGCCAAGTACGACTTGGCTAGGACCATATAAAAGTCCAGGACTCTAGTATCCCCGGCCGTGAGCTCAACCTGTACCTGGTGGGACAGCGACGCGGCAAGTCTCTCCTTCGTATCCTGTTCCCTACGGATGAAGCAAAGACAGTCGACTTCTGTACTTGCTGAGAGAGAACTGGGCCCGGGAGGGGGATCAGCTTGGGCTGCAGCTCCAGGACCAGGGGGTACCAATTGCTCCGGGGCCACTTGGGAGCCACTAGGGCCGCTGTCCCTTTGAAGGTTCTCAGTTTGGAGAGGACTTTCAGCAGAAGGTTGGTGGGAGGGAACAGGTATATCCTGGACCATCTGTTCTAATCCAGTGACATGGCGTCCACTGCTTCTGCCTTGGGATCCTCGTACGGGGCCACATAACGAGGAAGTTGATTGTTGTCGCTCGTTGCGAAGAGATCGATCTGAAGTTCCGGGACTTGGCGAGAGATGAAGGAGAACGATTTTGCGTCTAGAGACCATTCCGACTCTATCGGGCTTGTCCGTGATAGAGCGTCTGCCGTCACGTTACGGAATCCTTGTAGGTGAACTGCAGACAGGTGCCATTTCTTCTTTTCTGCCAGGCGGAAGATTGGAAGAAGCACCTGATTTATCTGGGGCGATCTCGAGCCCTGACGATTGAGACATCTGACTACCACCGAGTTGTCCAGAGTCAGACGGATGTAGATCGAGGGAGGCGGAGAGAGTTTCTTCAGAGTGAGAAGGACCGCCATGGCCTCCAAGATGTTGATGTGAAACGTCTTGAATAGGGGAGACCATGTCCCTTGAGCCTGTTGTTGGTAGGAGTGACCTCCCCAACCCTCCAGCGAAGCGTAAGTGTGGATGTTGAGTGATGGAGGTGGATGTTGAAGAGGAATGGACCTTTTAAGGGCCTTTGCTTCCGACCACGGCTTTAAGAGTAACCGAAGTCTGTTTGAGAGCCGTCTCTTGAGGTCTCTTCGAGCGATGGATGCAGAACGTCTCCAGACTCCCGCGGCATCCTTTAGCTGTGCACGAAGCACTGGGTTTGTCACAGAGGCGAACTGTAGAGAGCCTAGAATTTGTTCCTGCTGTCGTCTTGAGATCCTTTTGGATTTCAGCAGTTTTTTGACAGACCCTGCTATTTCCTTCCTTTTCTTCTGTGGGATGGGAAGGCGGTGTGACTGAAGATCCCAATGGATTCCTAACCATTGGAACTTCTGAGCTGGAGAGAGGCGAGATTTCTTGGTGTTTATCTTGAATCCCAGGTGTTCTAGGAACTGGGTGACTTTGTTGCAGGATCGTACACAATCTTCGGGCGATGTCGCCCAGACCAGCCAGTTGTCTAGGTAGGCCATCACCTGGACGCCGCGGAGGCGGAGCTGTTGAACGATGGCGTCTGCCAGCTTGGTGAAGATCTGTGGGGCTACGTTGAGCCCGAAGGGCATGGCCCTGAAAGCGTAGCTTTTCCTTTGGAGTCGAAATCCTAGGTAGGAGGAAGCATGATGGTTCATTGGAACGTGCCAGTAGGCATCCGCCAGGTCTATCGAGACCGTGTAGGACCCTTGAGGCAGAAGGGTCCTTATTTGTTGAAGAGTCAGCATCTTGAACTTGTTGTTCGCGATGAACTTGTTGTTCGCGATGAACTTGTTGCGGGGGGATAAGTCTAGAATGACTCCGAGTTTGTCGGAGTCCTTCTTGGGGACGCAAAACAGTCTCCCTTGGAACCTGGTTGACTTTACCCTCCATATCACCTTCTTGTTCAAGAGTTCTAGGACATATTCTTCCAGGAGGGGGGTTGACTGTTGGAAGAATTGCTGGAAGGTTGGGGGTGGTTGTGTCCAGCTCCAGCCTAGTCCCTTCTTGACGATGCTGTGTGCCCAGGGATCGAAGGTCCAACGATCCTGGAATTGGCGGAGTCTTCCTCCCACCGGAAGCACTTCATTGCTTCTGGCTTCCCGAGGGTTTGCAACCTCGGCCGCTAGCTCCCCTTCCTCCTCTGCCTCTGGAGGGACGGCGAGACGCATCTCTGCCTGAACCTCTGCTTGAGCCTCTATCTTTGGGACGAAAGGTAGTGGATTGCTGCTCAAATGCAGGAGTGAAGACCGGTGACTGTGACAGGACCGGTTGGGTGACCAGCTGAAAGGTCTGTTGTGGCTGAGCTGCCACTTGGGGAGTAGCGGTACCCGGAAACTGCCGTCTCTGTTGACGTTGCTGGGGTTTTGGCTTCGTGGGTTTCCTCTTGGGTTGAGGGCCGTCGTCCTGAGAGGATTTCCTTTTCTTCGACATGCCCCACTTATGGAGAAGGTTCCTGTTCTCCGTGGCGGCTTTGTCGGTGATCTCTTTCACTAGGGAGGAGGGAAAGAGGTGTTTACCCCAGATGTTGGAGGAAATCAGCCTCCGGGGTTCGTGTCTCACTGTAGCACTTGCGAACACGAATTCACGACAGGCTCTACGAGCCCTAGTGAAGCTGTACAGATCCTTCACGACCGTTGCCAGATGTGTTTTGGCAAGGACCATGTAGAAGTCTGGGACCCTAGTGTCACCGGCCATGACTTCAAGCTGTACATGGAGGGACATAGATGCGGCAAGCCTTTCCTTCGTATCATGTTCTCTACGAAGGAGGTGATCGTTGAGTTTTGGGAGGTCCTCGTTAAACTGACAACCAGCAACGTCAGGCTCTAGCTTCCCCACTATGAAGGTCACTGGACGTCTTTCCAGTGCCTGCCTATCATCAGGGGGAGTAGTCAGGGAGAAGGGCCTGCACTCCTCCAGTACAGGGCAAGGTTTCCCTTCTTCCACTGCTTTCTGTACCGCAGTGAAGGCCTTTTCAAGAAAGGGGAAGGTCGCATTGTCCGGTGCGACGAAGGTCGGGTACTTTTTACTAAGCGCCGGCATTTTTGAATTGGTGAAGCCCCTACTTTTCACCGCATTGGCTAGCATAGCCTGGGCCTTCGAGAGATCGAACACAATAACCTCCTTCGGTTCGGTCTCTTCTTTAGAGGCGGGTTCGGACCTGAGTCAGACGTAACAGTCCGGGTTAGCCTCAAAGTTCGGGAAAAACTCCACTTCTTCCAACGCGATCGAGCCGACCTTCTCACTGATGAAGATCTTACCTGTGGTGATCGGCATGTGCTCGGCATACCTCCATGGGTTAGTATCCGAGCAGGCAGGGAGGTCCTTACCCGGAATCCTTTTCGGTTGCTTAGAACTTCCGAGGTTGGACTTGAAAAGCTCATGAGTCTCGCGAAGTTTCTTATCCATGAGAGCTTCAAGCATCTTGAAGATCTCCTGAGTGCCAGATGGGGTGGGGTCCGGGGTAGCGGATGTTGAAGGAAGTGATTCCTCAGTCGGTGTAGGAGTTGGTGCAGGGGTAGAAGCGGGAGTGACCTCATGCTCCGAATCAGGGTATTCCACCTGATCTTCCTCATAGTCGAGCTCCTCGCCCATGAGGTTCCTCTCCGTAGTCTCCGACACCTCCGACATACGATCCACGTTGTCGGAATCTAAACGGCACTCATGCATGGACTGGGCCATGACCACATCAGGTTCCACCACTATCTGGACGGTAGGAATCTGATCACTAGGGACCACTGAGTCTTTTGATGCCTTCGGGAATAGCAAGGCCCTCAAATCTTCTGGAAGCCACGCACCCACTTGCGTAGCTTCTCTCGAGCGTCGTGCCTTACCTCCGCTGAAGGAGGATCGTAAAACGCTTCGACCAGACGACTCTTGCAGACTGTACAGTGCTGCGGGTCCCAATATTTCAGGTCGCCTTTCTTGGCGGCGCAGGGGGCGTGGGTCCGACACGCCTTGTGCCCGTAGAAGTCCGGGCGCTTCACTCCACAGAAGTTGTGGTCATACTTCATATACTCCTCCTGTAAAAGAAAGAGATCATGAGTATATGGAAGGCATAAGAATGACTTACATTACTCCAAAGTTAAATTTTAAGTAGTTAAACTTTCGCTTAACATTAAATAATTCATGAATATTGTAATGTTTGAGAAGAGGAGCGGGAAAAGGAAGTAGATAGACACATACTTGTGAATCCCGCTCAGTTGGTTACCGTAACCTTATCAATAGGCAATTTCATTTATGACCGAGGGACACAAAACGGAAACCCTCATGGATCACCGTGGTGGGTAGAAGCTAAGTTCTAGCAGAGATTGCCTGCGAGGTGTATCAGGGACTGAGACCACTCAGACCCTTGGGTTAAAGGGGTAGTAGGAGACCCCGTATAGATCTAGGTTCCGGCAACCAACCGTGCTAAGACACACAGAGTATGCTGGAAATTTGTAATATGCAAGAAGACAGCACAGCCACTAGTAGAATGGTAAGACAATACCTATCTATCGGAGTGGCCAAGCCATCTGGCTGCAGTGTAGGGCTGTCGGCATGTAGTCGACAGATAGTAGAAGGGGTGCAAGTCCCTTGGTGCTTCCGGAAGGCGCCGGCAGACCGGCGGCACGCCGGAGGCCGCTCCAGCAGGGTGTAAGGCATTAAGGCAGACACATTAAGGATCTAAACATAATACCAACTTGGCGGCCGCCGGCACAGCGGCAGCACTCCGGCGGGAGGTGGCGACTCCGGCAGCCGAAGGCTGACGGCTTGGTGATCAGTTCATAAGGTAAAGCAGAATTTGCTAGAATACCCAGACCGCCAGCAATCAATGCCGGCACGCCGCAGTCCGGCCCGAAGGTCGGACAACCGAAACTAGGTAATAGAGGGGTGGGCCATCGGCTGTATGCCAAACGGAAGGCGGCAGCCCTCCGGCACACTGAAGGCTGGTGACTAGGGGAGGGAGGGTATCTTATGAGTGTGTCACCAAAGGAAGGGCGGTATCGCCGGCAGTAGAGGTGGCAAGGGACCGGCACCAGGGTAGATAGAGAGACAGATAAGGAGGGATTGGAGGTGTAGATCACATACCCCTCTGGCATCCCTCCTGAGGGAGTGTACCCATGATAGGAGTGGGTCCTAGCATCCAATGGCAGGGGGCCGGCAGTCGGCCGGGTGCCAGGGTAACCCAAGGGAGGGTTAGGGTACACTCAAGAGGGGGGAACCCCTGTTGGACAAATCGCTGCCAATGGCTAACCCCATAGGACGCTATGAAGGGTATATGCACCAGAGCGGCCTGCTCAACAGGAGATCAAGATAGCCCTATCACTCCACCCAAATGAGGAGTTGTAGGACTAGGGACAGATGTGTATAGGCTAGCCTATGTATAGACTAGTCTACACCAAGGGATAGGTGGGGAGGGAGAAGAGGAGTCTTCCATAGGGGAGGCTCTGTACAAGAACGGCCACCAAGGAAGAGAGGACGCTCCCTAGCCTAGGGTAGGTAACCAGAATAAGAACAGTGCAAGAGTACCGTCTCAAACTATAACAGTACAGAACTAGCCCCCCCCCCCCCCCCCGCCAAGGCCTAACCTAGATAAGGAGTGTTGAATCCCAAGCTAGGTAGGCTAAAAGACACATCGCAAGTTGCATGGAAGCGTAACTAACCTAACCATAAGCAACTGAGGAAGGACAGGGCCGTTCCTCTTTCTCGGTCATAACCCTAAGGGGGGATCATTCCCTTAAGGTAGACAGAGAAGCGATAATTACTCTGATTGTGGACACGATTCCCCTATATAGAAGGGGGAGCATGGCCACACAGAGGGAATGCCCGTAGGCAGGGGATGAAGGGAGCATATTGGGGTTCCTACATTTAGGTTAGGTTAGAAAGGTACGCAATCAAACCGGTCCCCTATATGGTCCCTGAAGGCGAAAAACACTTGCATCACAGTTAACAGTATGATAAATAATACCACTATCTTCATAACTTAACTTAAGATCACTGAAATATATCATGCATGAACACAAGAGCTAGGCAATCTAGCCTAGGGGCTAAGCTAGCAATTTAGTATGGGGTCAGGCGATGACCGGATAATAGAGCGTTAAAACACGATATATGAAGTTCCTAGCTATGAAGACTAAATAAGTAACAATATCAATTAGTTAAGAGGCCGGAAGGGGCTGTTCTGACTAGCTAAATAAGGCATGCAAGAGAACAGCGACACCATAAAATGGCGTGTCCGGTAGCAGCACAACTCCGCCACAAAACACGAAATATCACGAAAAGTATAAGTTACTTTACGGCCAGAGCTTATTTAAACAATACTGGGACCTGGTACTCAACTTTCCAGAAGAAGGCGAGGCAGAAGGTAGAGACATAATGTAGATGCAAGTCGATAAAAATCCATCTATGCAAGGTAGCTACAAGCAGAAGGATGAGGACGGACGTAACGTCATTTAGCAATGGCGCCCGTTTGTTTACGTTTCGAGTACCAAAAGTAGCCACGGACGAGTGTAACTGTGGAACGGCTCCCCAGTTATTCTCCACCTTTCCATATAGAAGTTTTAACTCTATATGGGGTGCAGATAGCTATGTGGCGTGTTAATACATGCGTCCCCTGTTGATATACGATGTCCTAAAGGGAAACCTTTAGGATACTCGCACCAGAAGTAAGAATTCTGTGATAACCTGTGGTTTAATTCTCTGGGAATATCCTTGTAGTTAATATACCCAAGGAAGCTACCAAAAGGAACCTTCCATCAGGACGTCATGGCTTGAGCCCAAAAAAGGGTTCCTACATTAGGTTAGGAGGGGATGATACACAATCAACACTGTCTCTTACATGGTCCCCGAAGGCAAAAACACTTACATCACAGTAAATAGTATGTTTAATAATGCCACAATCTTCATAACTTAACTTAGGAACACTGGTATATATCATGCATGAAAATAAGCACTAGGCTGTCCAGCCTATAGGCTAAGCTAGCGATCTAGTATGGGGTCGAACAGCAACCGAGTCTGATGAGCCCTAAAACACGATATAAAGATTCCTTAGCTATGAAGACTAAATAACTAATAATATTAATTAGTTAAAAGACCGGAGAGGGCTGTTCTGGCTACCTAAATAAAGCATGCAACATGAACACAGCGCCATAAAATGGCACGTCCGGTATCGGCACAGCTCTGCCACAAAACACAATATTTTATGAAAAGTAGAAGTTACTTTACGGCTAGAGCTTATTTAAACAATAATGGGACCTGGTACTCAACTTTCCAGAAGAAGGCGAGGCTGAAGGTAGCGACATAATGGCGATGTAAGCTGATAAAGTAAGCACTTGGAAAAATCCGAATTAGCAAAGAAGCTACAGGCAAAAGGATGAGGACGGACGTGACGTCATTTAGCAATGGCACCCGTTTGTTTACGACTCGAGTACCAAAAGCAGCCACAGATGAGTGCAACTGTGGAACGGCTCCTCAGTTACTCAACCACCTTTCCATATCGAAGTGTTAACTCTATATGGGGTGCAGATAGCTATGCGGCGTGTTAATACATGCGTCCCCTGTTGATATACAATATCCTAGAGGGAAACTTTTAGGGTACTCGCACCAGAAGTTAGAATTCTGTGATAACTTTTAGTTTAATTCTCTGGAAATATCCACTGTAGTTAAATATACCCAAGGAAGCTACTGAAGGAACCTTCTATCAGGACGTCATGGCTTGAGCCCAAAAATAGATATATATATATATATATATATATATATATATATATATATATATATATATATATATATATATATATGTACAGTATATATACAGTATATATATATATATATATATATATATATATATATATATATATATATATATATATATATATATATATATTCAAATAAGCCATATATATTTTTGATATATTAATGTCTGGATTCTCTTAACAACCTCGGGATCACAGACCCAGGCGAAATCTCACAAAGACAAGAGCTTGGCTCCGGCCGGGAATCGAACCCTGGTCGGCAAGCTTATATAGACAGTGACTTAACCCACTTGGCCACGAACAAAGATAAAAGTCAATGACAATTCCACTGTACTTCTACCTGTCGAATTCAGGTATTTTGTACTTAGAATTGAAATCAACCCATCTTCACCATCGTAGCCAATTGGTAGTTTGTTACTTGGCATTCAATTTATGATAAATTTTGCACATTTTTACGTGTTTTTCATATTCAAATAAGCCATATATATTTTTGATATATTAATGTCTGGATTCTCTTAACAACCTCGGGATCACAGACCCAGGCGAAATCTCACAAAGACAAGAGCTTGGCTCCGGCCGGGAATCGAACCCTGGTCGGCAAGCTTATATAGACAGTGACTTAACCCACTTGGCCACGAACAAAGATAAAAGTCAATGACAATTCCACTGTACTTCTACCTGTCGAATTCAGGTATTTTGTACTTAGAATTGAAATCAACCCATCTTCACCATCGTAGCCAATTGGTAGTTTGTTACTTGGCATTCAATTTATGATAAATTTTGCACATTTTTACGTGTTTTTCATATTCAAATAAGCCATATATATTTTTGATATATTAATGTCTGGATTCTCTTAACAACCTCGGGATCACAGACCCAGGCGAAATCTCACAAAGACAAGAGCTTGGCTCCGGCCGGGAATCGAACCCTGGTCGGCAAGCTTATATAGACAGTGACTTAACCCACTTGGCCACGAACAAAGATAAAAGTCAATGACAATTCCACTGTACTTCTACCTGTCGAATTCAGGTATTTTGTACTTAGAATTGAAATCAACCCATCTTCACCATCGTAGCCAATTGGTAGTTTGTTACTTGGCATTCAATTTATGATAAATTTTGCACATTTTTACGTGTTTTTCATATTCAAATAAGCCATATATGTTTTTGATATATTAATGTCTGGATTCTCTTAACAACCTCGGGATCACAGACCCAGGCGAAATCTCACAAAGACAAGAGCTTGTTAAGAGGTTGTTAAGAGAATCCAGACATTAATATATCAAAAATATATATGGCTTATTTGAATATGAAAAACACGTAAAAATGTGCAAAATTTATCATATATATATATATATATATATATATATATATATATATATATACGTCATGGATTTCACTTCGACAGGTAATAACGTTCTTGGCCTGATGTTAAGGGCCGATAGCAAGACCTTGAAGAGGTAAGACTCCCCAAACCTTCCAGGAATCAACAAAATACAGCTAAACTTTAACGATTTTATTACAAAAATAATTATTTAAGAAAGGGAATAACATAACAAAACATTTACTCTGCATACTAAATGAAATATACGACTCGAAATAACCTCATGCGTTCCCAAAAAAACGAAGTCCACATCGGACTAAAATTAAGTAAACTTAATTATAATTGCAGCAATTTGCCTTGGTAAACGGCATACCATGGCTTTTTCACGTAATTTAATGAATAGCACTGATCCCCAATCACAAGAATCAACTAAATATACATAGATACAATTCTCACATAACACTTGCAAAGACTATAGGGAAACCGACTTGGTTACAATAGGGGGAGAGAGACTAAAATTAAATGCACTTACTTGAGCTGAGGACCTTGGACATAACGGATTTTGAGTGAAGCGAAAAATCTATTTTTGGGTGAGATAGCCATGATGTCCTGATGGAAGGTCCCTTCAGTAGCTTCCTTGGGTATATTTAATTACAGTGGATATTCCCAGAGAATTAAACTAAAGGTTATCACAGAATTCTAACTTCTGGTGCGAGTACCCTAAAGGTTTCCCTCTAGGATATCGTATATCAACAGGGGACGCATGTATTAACACGCCACATAGCTATCTGCACCCCATATACAGTAGAGTTAACACTTCGATATGGAAAGGTGGTTGAGTAACTGGGGAGCCGTTCCACAGTTACACTCATCCGTGGTTGCTTTTGGTACTCGAGACGTAAACAAATGGGCGCCATTGCTAAATGACGTCACGTCCGTCCTCATCCTGAGCCCAGCTTCTGTTAATCTCCATGATACAGCAGGTCAGGGCAGGGCTTGAAAGGCTGAACTAGATTAGATGGGAGGGTCCATCAGGACGTCATGGCTATCACACCCCAAAATAGATTTTTCGCTTCGCTCAAAATCGGTTTTTTGGGCTCAAGCCATGACGTCCTGATGGAAGTGTAGCTGAGAATTAATGTATCGTGGAATATTTCCCCTTACTAATGCAAGTGCCAAGGGCTTCGAATAGAGGTATAGAACATGTCCTTACCAGAGATTCTATGAAGAACTAGCTTCCTGCCCCCCCAGCAGAGAAGTCCTGGTGGACGATAGGAACATCTCGAAGCAATCATTGAAGAGCTACTCACCCTGCGGAGAGTTCGTGCTGGACTCGGAGACAAGACTAAGGTTAATATTCGGGTAGGAATATTATCAAGCATAGGTAAGTAAATAACATTTACTACTCTCCCTGGAGGAGAGATCAATCTGGTCTCGGAGGCAGGACAAAGGTTAATATTCGAGTAGGAATTTTATCAAGGCATGAGTGAGTATATAACAAAATTACATATATTATTCTTCTCATCATTTAGAGACAAAGGGGTAAATGAAACTATAACAATCGTATATTTCTTGATAAGGAATAGGAGCGGAGAGAGACGCACATGGAATAAAATAGACATTTCATTTCAAAGATTGCAGATCATTATGGTAGTAATTACAATAATGAATGTAGAGTTTATTTACAATAATAAAGAATAATGTACATAGAAAATAAAGACTTCAATCTTGAATCTAAAAAGAAATTTTTACTTTTTAGAAACACAAGTTCCAGAGGAACGTTAGTCTTTTTCAAAGAAAACACATTATGCCCTAGGGCATGTGGCACTCATGTAAAGTCTATGACATTTCACCTTGGTAAGAACAGTCTATTAGAAACACTAAGTGTCCATGAAATCACTATGTATCACAAAGGGGTCAACACAGGCACCCGTAGAGTTAAAGTCCCAAGTAACTCACTGTTCTATGCAGAGTTAAACAGCAGGTTTCATAACACTATCTGCGGCTACCACAAAATGCTTAACTTCGTGCAGTTGTTTTGCGTAGTGCTTGAAGAAAAAGCGCGATGATTTCCAGCCTGTGAAGCTCTTGAGGCTTTCGAAATCCATACTCTGGAAGAAGTTCAGAGAAGACGCAACTTTTTTAGGATCATGACCTGCGGGTGTACTGTCAGGATCTGCTCTGCGAATGAAGTAGGTGATTTTTGCTCTTAGTTGTTTCAGTGACAGGTCGCTTCCCGATGTTTCTCCTTTGAAGAGTTGTCCTCCACCGAAGTCTGAAGTTCTTCGAAGATAGACCTTAAGACTCTCCACTGGGCATAGAGAGACATCTTCCTTCAGGGGGCAGATTCTCCAGGGGCCCCATCTCTTGGTGGGTAGTTCATTCTTAGCGAGAAACGTCGGATCAGGGAAGAGGGTAAGCTCTCCTGTATCTGTGAACAGGATATGACCCTCTTCTCTTGATAATGCCACTATTTCACTGACTCGTGCTCCCGAGGCGAGAGCAAAAAGGAAGATAACTTATTGAGTCAAATCTTTTAGAGGGCACGAATCGTTGTCCAAGTTAGAGGCAAAATGGAGCACCTTGTCCAGTTACCAGGAGATAGGTTTTGGTGGAGGTGCTGGGCGTAGTCTAGCGCATGCCTTTGGTAATTTATTAAAGATATCACTGGACAAATCAATCTGGAAGGCGTACAGGAGTGGTCTAGTCAAAGCCGATTTGCAGGTAGAAATCGTGTTGGCCGCTAAGCCTTGTCCATGAAGGTGAATGAAGAAGGACATACAAAAATCAATGGTGATTTCCACAGGATTTTTTGCCTTGATGAAAGAGACCCACTCTCTCCAGGAAGATTCGTATTGCCGTCTTGTAGATTCAGTCTTGTATTCCTCAAGGAAGTCTAAGCCTTTCTTCGAGATTCCAAAAATTTTCTTTGCGGCTAAGGAGAGAAAATCATGAGATGAAGGTCCCTGACTTTCAGTGATGAAGCGAAGACAGTCGACTTCTGTACTTGTTGAGAGAGAACTGGGCCCGGTAGAGGGATCAGCGTGGGCTGCAGCTCCAGGACCAGAGGGTACCAATTGCTCCGGGGCCACTTGGGAGCCACTAGGGCCACTGTCCCTTTGAAGGTTCTCAGTTTGGAGAGGACTTTCAGCAGAAGATTGGGAGGAGGGAACAGGTATATCCTGGACCATCTGTTCCAATCCAGTGACATAGCATCCACTGCTTCTGCCTTGGGGTCCTCGTACGGGGCCACATATCGAGGAAGTTGATTGTTGTCGCTCGTCGCGAAAAGATCGATCTGAAGTTCCGGGACTTGGTGAGAGATGAAGGAGAATGACCTTGGGTCTAGAGACCATTCCGACTCTATTGGACTTGTCCTCGATAGAGCGTCCGCCGTCACGTTGCGGAATCCTTGTAGGTGAACTGCAGACAGGTGCCATTTCTTCTTTTCTGCCAAACGAAAGATCGTAAGAAGTACCTGATGGAGGCGGGTATTGAAGAGGAATGGACCTTTTCAGGGCCTTTGCTTCCGACCACGGCCTTAAGAGTAAGCGAAGTCTGTTTGGAAGCCGTCTCTTGAGGTCTCTTCGAGCGATGAATGCGAAACGTCTCCAGACTCCCGCGGCATCCTTTAGCTGTGCGCGAAGCACTGGGTTTGTCACCGAGGCGAACTGTAGAGAGCCGTGAACTTGTTCCTGCTGACGTCTTGAGATCCGTTTGGATTTTAGAAGCCTTCTGACAGATCCTGCTATTTCCTTCCTTTTCTTCTGTGGGATGGAAAGGCGGTGTGATTGAAGATCCCAATGGATTCCCAACCATTGGAACTTCTGAGCTGGAGAGAGGCGAGATTTCTCGGTGTTTATCTTGAATCCCAGATGCTCTAGGAACTGGGTGACTTTGTTGCAGGCTCTTACACAATCTTCGGGCGATGTCGCCCAGACTAACCAGTCGTCTAGGTAGGCCATCACTTGGACGCCCTGAAGACGGAGCTGTTGGACGATTGCGTCTGCCAGCTTGGTGAAGATCCGTGGAGCCACGTTGAGCCCGAAGGGCATGGCCCTGAAGGTGTAACTTTTCCTTTGGAGTCGAAATCCTAGGTAGGAGGAAGCGTAATGATTCATAGAAATGTGCCAGTAGGTAGCCGCCAGGTCTATGGAGACCGTGTAGGCCCTTTGAGGCAGAAGGGTCCTTATTTGTTGCAGAGTCAGCATCTTGAATTTGTTGTTCGCAATGAACTTGTTGAGAGGGGATAAGTCTAGAATGACTCTGAGTTTGTCGGAGTCTTTCTTGGGAACGCAAATAGTCTCCCTTGGAACCTGGTTGACTTTACCCTCCTGATCACCTTCTTGTTCAAGAGTTCTAGGACATATTCTTCCAGGAGGGGGGTTGACTGTTGGAAGAATTGCTGGAAGGCTGGGGGTGGTTGAGTCCAGCTCCAGCCTAGTCCCTTCTTGACGATGCTGTGTGCCCAGGGATCGAAGGTCCAACGATCCTGGAATTGGCGGAGTCTTCCTCCCACCGGAAGCACTTCATTGCTTCTGGTGTCCCGAGGGTTTGCCACCTCGGCCGCTAGCTCCCCTTCCTCCTCTGCCTCTGGAGGGATGGCGAGAAGAATCTCTGCCGGAGCCTCTGCTTGAGCCCCTACCTCTGGGACGAAAGGTAGTAGAGTGTTGCTCATACGCAGGGGTGAAGACCGGTGACTGCGACACCACCGGTTGGGGGACCAACTGAAAGGTCTGTTGTGGCTGTGTAGCCACTTGGGTAGCAGCGGTACCCGGAAACTGTCGTCTCTGTTGACGTTGCTGGGGTTTTGGCTTCTGAGTTTTCCTCTTAGGCTGAGGGCCATCATCCTGAGAGGATTTCCTCTTTCTTGATATGCCCCACTTGTGGAGAAGGTTCCTATTCTCCGTGGCGGCTTTGTCTACAATCTCTTTCACCAGAGAAGATGGGAAGAGATACTTACCCCAGATGTTGGAGGAAATCAGCCTCCAGGGTTCGTGTTTCACCGTCGCGTTGGCGAACACGAATTCACGACAGGCTCTGCGAGCCCTAGAGAAGCTATATAGGTCCTTTGTCACTGTTGCTAAGTGCGATTTGGCTAGGACCATATAAAAGTCCGGGATTCTAGTATCCCCGGCCATGAGTTCAATTTGTACCTGGTGGGACAGCGACGCGGAAAGCTTCTCCTTCGTATCCTGTTCCCTACGAAGGAGGTGATCATTTAGCCTTGGGAGGTCCTCATTAAATTGACGACCGGCTTCGTCAGGCTCTAGTTTCCCTACCGTGAAGGTTGACTGGATGTCTTTCCAGTGCCTATCATTGGGAGGAACAGTAATGGAGAAGGGTCTGCACTCCTCCAGTGCAGGGTAAGGTTTCCCTTCTTCCACTGCCTTTAAGACCGCTGTGAAGGCCTTGTCGATGAAGGGGAAGGTCGCAGCATTTGGCGCAACGAAGGTTGGATACTTCTTGCTAAGCGCCGGCATCTTGGAGTTGGTGAAACCCCTACTCTTCACCGCCTGGGCTAACATAGATTGGGCCTTCGCGAGATCGAACACGATAACCTCCTTTGGTTCGGTCTCTTCCTTTGAGGCTGGTTCGGACCTCAGCCGGACGTAACAGTCCGGATAATACTCGAAATTCGGGAAGAATTCCACTTCTTCCAGCAAGATAGAGCCAACCCTTTCACTGATGTAGATTTTGCCAGATGTAATTGGCATATGCACGGAATATCTCCATGGGTTAGCTTCCGAGCAAGTGGGGAGGTCCTTAACCGAAATCCTTTTCGGATGTTTAGGACTAACGAGAGTCGTCCGGAATTGCTCCTGAGTTTCTCGAAGCTTTCTTTCCATGAGGGCTTCAAGCATCTTGAAGACCTCCTGAGTGGCCGATGGAAGAGGGTCCAGGGTAGCAGAAGTTGAAGGAACAGGTTCCTCGGACGGTGCAGGAGTTGCTGCGGGAGTGGGAGCAGGAGCGACCTCGGTCTCCGAATCAGGGTATTCCACCTGATCTTCCTCGTAGTCGAGTTCCTCGCCCATGAGGTTCTTCTCCGTTTCTTCCGACACTTCCGACATACGTTCCACGTTATCGGAATCTAGATGGCACTCATGCATGGACTGGGCCATGACAATATCAGGTTCCACCACGATCTGGACGGTGGGGATCTGATCACGGGGGACCACAGAGTCTTTGGATGCCTTTGGAAAAAGCAAGGCCCTCAAGTCTTCGTTGGGAAGATATGGTCCGGGTGGCGTTCTTCTGGAAGCCACGCACCCATTTGCGTAGCTTCTCTCGAGCGTTGTCCCTTGCCTCCGCAGAAGGAGGATCGTCGAACGCCTCGACCAAACGACTCTTGCAGACTGTGCAGTTCTGCGGGTCCCAATACTTCAAGTCGCCTTTCTTGGCGGCGCAGTGGGCGTGGGTCCGGCACGCCTTGTGCCCGTAGAAGTCCGGGCGCTTCACCCCGCAGAAGTTGCTCTCACACTTCATATACTCCTCCTGTTAAAGAAAGAGATCATGAGTACATGGAAGGCATAAGAATGACTTACATTACTCTACTCTAAAATTAAGATATCTTAATCTAAATTTTTTAACATTAAATTAATTACAAGGCATTTTAATGCTTGAGAATAATGAGCGGGAAAGGAAGTAGATAGACACATACCTGTGAATCCTGCCCAGTCGGTTACTGTAACCTTATCTGTCGGCAATTTCTTTTGTGGCCGAAGGTCACAATGAGGAAATCCATATGGATAAGCCGAGCTAAGCTTCTAACAGTAATTGCCCGCAGAGTTTAGCAGGGTCTGAGACCACTCAGATCCCTAGAGGAGAAGGGGTATAGGAGAAAACCTCTTATTAAATGTAGGTTCCGGCAATCGACTGCACTAAGACACACAGAGTATGCTGGAATATTGTAATGTGCAATCAAACAGCATAGCCACAATCTTGGATGGTAAGACAATACCTATATATAGAAGTGGCCAAGCCATCTGGCTGCAGTATTTTGACTGTCGGCATGTTGCCGGCAGGCATGGAAGGGGTGCATGTCCCTTAACGTCTCAGGAGGGTGCCGGCAGACCGACGGTACGCCGGAGGCTGGTCCTGCAGGGTGGAAGGCATCAAGACAGACACACTGAGTATCTAAAGTATAATACCATCGTGGCAACCGCCGGCATAGTGGCGGGTCGTCGGCAGGGGGCGGCGGATCCGGCAGCCGAAGGCTGACGGCATGGTTGACTTTGGATCAATTCATAAGATAGATATGAATATGGTTGTATACCTAGACTGCCGGCAATCAATGCCCGCATGCCGGTGGCCGGCTCCGAAAGTCGGCCGCCTGTTACTAGGTAAGATGAGGGGTGGGACGTCGGGTGTATGTCGACGGAAGGCGGCAGCCTCCGGCACACGGAAGGCCGACGTCTTAGAGGGGGGAGGCATCTTATGAAAGAATGTCACCTGAGGTAGTGACGGCTATCGCCGGCAGTAGAGGCGGCAAGGGACCGGCACCAGGATAGAAAGAGAGAAAGGTAAGGAGGGATGAAAGGGGTAAGATCCCATACCACTCCGGCATCCCTCCGGAGAGAGTACACTCATGATAGGAGTGGATACTCCTAGCTTCCGGCGGCAGGGAGCCGGCAGTCGGCCGGGTGCCTGGGGTAACCCAAGGGAGGGTTAGAGGGCACTTAAGAGGGGGGAATCCCCTGCCGGCCGGACCGCCGCCGGCAACCACCCCCATAGAACGCTACGAAGGGTATGTGTACCAGAGCGGCCAGCTCAGCAGGAGAACAATGTTAGCCCTACCACTCCACCCAAGGGAGGAGTTGTAGGACTAAGGACAGATGTGTGTAGGCAAGCCTACACCAAAGGGATAGGTGGGGAGGGGGAAGAAAAGGTCTTTCTATAGAGGAGAGATTGTATGAGAACGGCCACCTAGGTAAGGGAGAACACTCCCTAACCTAGGTTAGGTAGCCCAGAATGAGAACGGTACAGGAGTACTGTCTCAAACTATAATAGGGCAGAGTCAACCCCCAGAGCTTAACCTAGAGAAGGAGGGCTAAATCCTAGGCTAGGAAAGCTTGAAAGACACATCGCAAGTTGCAGGGAGGAAGGAGTAACCCAACCAGGTGCAACTGAGGAAGGGCAGGGCCCTTCCTTATTTCTCGGTCACGACCCTAAGGGAGGGTCATTCCTTTAGGGTAGGCAGAGAAGCGATAATTACTCTGTTTGTAGACAAAATTCCCCTATATAGAAGGGGAAGCAAGACTACACAGAGGGAATGCCCGCAGGCAGGGGGATAGGGAGCATATAGGGGTTCCTACATCAGGTTAGGATGGAATGATACACAATCAACACAGTCCCCTATATGGTCCCCGAAGGCGAAAACACTTACATCACAGTTAATAGTATGTTTAACAATGCCACAATCTTCATAACTTAACCTAGGAACACTGATATATATCATGCATGAAAACAAGCACTAGGCTATCCAGCCTAGGGGCTAAGCTAGCGATCTAGTATGGGGTCGAACGGCGACCGAGTCTGATGAGCGCTAAAACACGATATAAGTATTTCCTAGCTATGAAGACTAAATAATTAATAATATTAATTAGTTAAATGACCGGAGAGGGGTGTTCTGGCTAACTAAATAAAGCATGCAACATGAACAGCGACGCCATAAAATGGTGCGTCCGGTATCGGCACAGCTCTGCCACAAAACACAATATTTTACGAAAAGTAGAAGTTACTTTACGGCTAGAGCTTATTTAAACAATACTGGGACCTGGTACTCAACTTTCCAGAAGAAAGCGAGGCTGAAGGTAGCGACATAATGGCGATGTAAGCTGATGAAAAAAGCACTTAGGAAAAATCCGACTTAAGCAAGGAGCTACAGGCAAAAGGATGAGGACGGACGTGACGTCATTTAGCAATGGCGTCCGTTTGTTTACGTCTCGAGTACCAAAAGCAGCCACGGATGAGTGTAACTGTGGAACGGCTCCCCAGTTATTCTCCACCTTTCCATATCGAGGTGTTAATTCTATATGGGGTGCAGATAGCTATGTGGCGTGTTAATACATGCGTCCCCTGTTGATATACGATATTCTAGAGGGAAACCTTTAGGGTACTCGCACCAGAA
Source organism: Palaemon carinicauda (assembly GCF_036898095.1). Lineage (NCBI taxonomy): Eukaryota > Metazoa > Arthropoda > Malacostraca > Decapoda > Palaemonidae > Palaemon > Palaemon carinicauda. Next base: position 88,399,766 of record NC_090726.1, on the reverse strand, counting down.
GTTAGAATTCTGTGATAACCTTTAGTTTAATTATCTGGGAATATCCATTGTAGTTAAATATACCCTAGGAAGCTACTGAAGGAACCTTCCATCAGGACGTCAGGGCTTGAGCCCAAAAAAACAATACTAGGACCTGGTACTCAACTTTCCAGAAGAAGGCAAGGCTGAAGGCTGCGACATTACGGCGATGTAAGCAGATAAAAGAGGCACTTGGGAAAAATCCGACTTAGCGTAGAAGCTACAGGCGAAAGGATGAGGACGGACGTGACGTCATTTAGCAATGTCGCCCATTTGTTTACGTCTCGAGTACCAAAAGTAGCCACGGATGAGAGTAACTTTCGAACGGCTCCTCAGTTACTCAGCCACCTTTCCATATCGAAGTGTTAACTCTATATGGGGTGCAGATAGCTATGTGGCGTGTTAATACATGCGTCCCCTGTTGATATACGATATCCTAGAGGGAAACCTTTAGGGTACTCGCACCAGAAGTTAGAATTCTGTGATAACCTTTAGTTTAATTCTCTGGGAATATCCACTGTAGTTAAATATACCCTAGGAAGCTACTGAAGGAACCTTCCATCAGGACATCATGGCTATCTCACCCAAAAATAGATTTTTCGCTTCGCTCAAAATCCATTTTATGATACAAATGGTATACTGTAAAACAAAATGTTGTTCTTGATAATGCCTTGTATATGCCCACTTTTAAGCAGAATATATTTTCTGTACAATCAGCTGTTAGTAAAGGAGCTACAGTAAGCTTTAATCCTAATCATTCTGAGTTGATAAGCCCAAATGGTGTGTCTTTTGAAATAAATAAGAAAGGTACGCTATATTATCTATATAATGTAAGCTCATGTAAATCTCGTTCACTAGAGGAGTGGCAACTGTGGCATAAGGTTTTGGGACACTGCAATGTTAAAGACATTTTGAAGTTAGAAGATAAAGCTGAGGGTATGAAAATTAGTGACAAAAGTAATTTTGATTGCATAACTTGTCATGAAGGTAAAATGCATTTATCTAGGAACAGATTACCAGATGAGAGAGCAAAGAGTAACATGGAATTTGTACATTGTGATCTTGCTGGACCAATGAGTATTGAATCAAGGGAAAAATCTAAATATTGTATTGTTTTTGTAGATGATTATTCAGGATCTGTTTTTGTTTATTTCTTGAAGCAGAAAAGTGATGCACTTAATGCTACTAAGAAATTCCTTGCTGACACTAGTTCTTATGGTGTTGTTAAACGAATAAGGTGTGATAATGGAGGAGAATTTACTTCTTCAGAATTTAAAGAATTTCTGATAAGTAATAAGGTTAAGCAAGAATTTTCTTCACCAAATTCACCACACCAAAATGGTACTGCTGAGAGAATGTGGCGTACATTGTTTGAAATGGCTAGATGTCTCTTAATTGAAGCAAAGTTACCAAAATTCATGTGGAATTATGCTGTTAGGGCAGCTGCTTATATAAGGAATAGATGCTACAATTCTAGACTAGATAAAACCCCATATGATGTGTTAACGTCTAAGAAGCCTAAACTTGAAAATATGCATATTTTTGGTTCCCTGTGTTATGCTTATGTAGAAAAGAAAGCTAAGCTAGATCCAAGATGTGAAAAGGGAATATTTGTTGGCTATGATTCATACAGTCCTGCTTATCTTGTATATTATCCAGGAACTGACAGTTTGAGAAAGGTTAGGTTAGTACATTTTACTGATAAATTCAATTTTAATAAATCCCAAAGTCTAAAGGAAGATGGTGAATCAGAAGATAGTGAATCTGATTCTGATAATGAGAATGTCATTTGCAATGAAAAGAAAACAACTGTTAATGATAATCAAAGTGATCCTGTTTCTAAACATATCCTTGTTGAAGATGAGCATAGTGAAATTAATACAGATTTGACTGAAACTGAAAGGGAAGGAGAGTCCCGTTACCAAAGTAGGGAGCGAACTACTCCCAAATATCTTGAAGAATATCTTGATCCTGATAATGTTGATTTACTGGGCTATTCTGTTAATTATTGTTGTAAAGTAACTGAAATTCCTGAAAGCTATAGAGAGGCATTAAATTCAAATGTGGCTCACAAATGGATAGCTGCAATGGATGATGAAATTCCGTCTTTGAGAGATAACAACACTTACGAATTGTGTAGTTTACCAAACAACCGTTGTATTGTAGGTGGACGATGGGTATATGCCATTAAAGAAGGGTTAAATGGTGAAGAGCAATATAAATCTCACTATGTTGCAAAAGGGTATTCCCAAACTGAAGGTGTTGATTATACTGATACTTTTTTTCCTACAGTGCGTATGACCTTAATTAGAATGCTTATGCAATTGGCAGTACAATATGATTTAATTGTGCATTGTATGGATTTTAAAACTGCCTATCTTAATTCTGATATTGATTGTGAAATATTTGTTCAACAGCCTGAAGGTTACATTGAGACAGGTAGTAATAATGAACAATTGGTTTGGAAACAATAAATCTCTGTATGGTTTAAAGCAATCAGGCAGAAATTGGAATAATATGTTCCATGATTTCTTAATTCAAAATCACTTTGAGCAGTCATTAAGTGATAATTGTGTGTAACAATCTGTCGGAGTTAAAACTGATGTTGTACAGTGTCAAACCACGTGTTTGCTTTGTATGTGAAACATTTTTGAAAGACGATCAACAGGTAAAGTTTATAAACTATAGAGTTCTAAGGAAAGACAGAGTAGGTCAAAGAATGGGGGTGGGGGTAATGATCCTTATTAGACGTGACGTTTGTTATGTAGTGGGAAACACCACAGAACTGCCAAATGGTAATATGGAAGTTCAACACATCACAGCCAAACTCAAAAGAGGTAATTTGGATATAGTAAATGTGTATAACCCTAGTGACAGGTTGACTAAAGAGGAATTTGTTTATTACATAGAGAAACTTAGGGGAAATTTTACAGTTGTAGGGGATTTTAACGCTCATCACTCCTTGTGGGAACCTGATATTGCCGAAAACAAAATCAACAACAGCAGGAAAAGGATAGTGGAAGTATTTAATGATCACGACAATTTAGTACTAATTACTCCACCGGGACTACCTACAAGACTAAATCCTATTACAGGGACATTTTCAACAATAGATTTATGTTTCAGTTCATCCACAATTGCGAATTATTTTAATATAAAAGAGCTACCTGACAGAGGTAGTGATCACACACCAATCTTAATATATAGTGACTTGGAAACTGAACAAACTGGCTTATGGAAAAGAAAGAGGTGGGTGTTGGAAGATGTTAACTGGCAAAAGTGGAATAATGATATTGACGCAATAGAAGTGGCACCTGAACCTGAGTGGCAAAAACATCGGAACTGGATGGTGAAATACAAGATTTCAGCAATAGAATGATCAAATCTAGTGAAAAGAATATCAGACAAACTAATGAGAAGGTAAGTATTAAATATAACAAGCCATGGTGGAACGAGAAATGCAGTAAGGCAGTGGCAGAGAGGCGACGAGCAAGAAAGCTGTTCACCAAACACCCAACCACCTGCAATAAAATCGACTTCCGCAAAAAAGAAGCAGTAGTGAAGAAATGTAATAAAGTTACAAAAAGAGTTTCTTGGGGGTAATTACACAGGTAAAATGAATATGAATACACCTCAGAAAGAAGTTTGGAACACTAATAATAGGATTAAGGGAATTCCAGTTAGAGATAACCATTCACTAACTAATGGGGAAAACAAATCGATTTTCGATCCGATAGAAAAGGCAGAATTGCTAGCAGAAGCCTTTGTGAAAAATTTGTGTGTGGCAATTGAATTAGAGTCAGAGAGGGAAATGACTGAATGGGTTAAAATAGCAAAACACAATAATGAATTTCAGGATTACAACAAATTATTCTCAATGGCCGAGCTAGAAGAGTGCATCAAAGAGTTGCCAAATGAAAGTGCAACACGGTTAGACAAAATTCATAACAAATTCATCAAAAATATGTCAAAGGGGAAACGTCATCAAGTATTGGGTTTTATTAATAAAAGCGGGAGATTTATAAGTTATCCTAAGATGTGGAAACAGTATGATCTGGCCGGTACTAAAACCTGGAAAACCTGAGAAACTACCAGAATCCTACAGACCAATCGCATTGTTATCTTGCTTCGGCAAACTAATGGAAAGAATGGTCCATAAACGCTTATACTGGGTGTTAGAAAATAACGAACAATTGGGAAGAAACCAGAGTGGATTCAGAAAAACTAGGAGTACAACAGACCAGTTGGTTAGACTGGAGCATGAGGTAAGAGTTTCATTAATAAATCGTAAGGTAACAGTAGTTGTTTTCTTTGATCTACAGAGTGTCTATGATACAATAAACCATACAGCTCTGATGTATAAACTCGCACGAAAGGTCACAGGGAGACTGTTAGCATGGCATGAATGCTTTTTGAAAGATAGGGAATATGTAGTAAATGTAGAAAAATATTCTAACCCTAGAAAAAAATAGATCAGGGGTTCCTCAAGGCTCAGTCTTAAGTCCTACATTATTCAATATCATGATGAGTGACATACCAAACGTAGAACCAGTCAAAAGTTCAGAATTTGCAGATGATACTTGCTTCTTTGTAACTGCAGATACAATTGAGATGGCTTGTCTGGAAATTCAAGATACTGTATTTCACAAACAAAAAATAAATATCTTACCTAAAATCAAAATTGACAACAATATAATTGATTGGGTATGTAAATACAAGTATCTAGGATTAGTATGGGACAGTCCAGACCTCACTTGGACACATCACATCAACCAGGTAAGAGCAATATGCTACCAGAGAATGAATTTATTAAAGGCGATTTCTTCTTACACCTGGGGAGCAGATAGGAAAACTTTGCTGATGTTCTATAAGGCTTACATTTTAAGCAAAATTGAATATGGAATTGAAGTATATTCGTCAGCAGCTAGAAGTAACTTAGAAAAATTGGGAAAAAAACTACAAAATATTGCTTTACGAATAGCACTGGGAGCCAAGAATACATCATCCATTGTATCACTACAAGTTGAAAGTAATGTGACACCAGTAAGAATAAAAATACAGTACAAAATGTTGCTTTACTATGTAAAATTAAAACAGTTAAGTAAGAATCACCCAACTAGCCAGGAAGTTCTAAACGAATAAAGACTAGACGGCAGAGGATGGAACTCAGGTTATTAAAAAAAAAAAAATTTATATTAAGGGTACAAGACATTATGATTAGGTGGGAATTGAAGTTAGAGATGCAACGGGAAGAAAGGGCATTTCCCGTTGCCGCCCCCTGGCAATGTATTGGTAAGTATCTTGGTATTAACCCAATGGGTGACATTGATCAGGAAGAACCTAATAACAAATTTATTCAAGAGTTCTATAAAATGAAAGAGGAAAAGTATCTTAACCATTTAGACATATATACGGATGGGTCCAAAAAAGAAATACATAGTGAGGAATGGTCATGTGCAGCTGCCTATGTTATTCCCAGCCTTGACTTTCATTGTAGTTTTAGATTAAACCCAGCAACGTCTATTCTGGGTGCTGAATTATTTGCTATATGGGAAGCGCTGAAATGGACAGGGGGTAATTACAGGAGCAAAGAGACTAATATTCACAGATTCATTGTCCGCTATTTCAATGATAAATAATAATTATACAAAAAGATTCAAAACAGTAGTGCACAGTATACAGGAGATGCTAATCGAAACGAATAGCAATTACAATTTTGTAAAACTGCAGTGGATTCCAAGCCACAAAGGAATTCTGGGAAACGAGCTGGCAGATGCAACCGCTAAACAAGGGTTAAATAACCCCTGTACTATCAACAACCACTTGTCGATGACAGAGAAGAAAACAATAATACAGAGAAAGATGATAGAAACCTGGCAAATGGAGTGGAATGTTATAAAATCAAGTAAGTGGTTCGGTACGTTTAAACCTATTATAGAAGATTGGGAGACAGCTTATTGTAGAAATAGGAAAATAGAAACCGTAATGGGAAATTTGAGAATTGGACATGTTAGAGTAAATGCATATTTACATAAATTCAAGATGACAAATACACCTTTGGGTAGCACATGCAATGTAGTAGAGGACGTTTCACACGTAATGATAAATTGTAAGAAATATAATCTGCAAAGAAAGGATCTAAAAGTAGAATATGCAGGACTCAAATTGAATTGCTCTATGAATAATCTGTTAGGAAAACACGAAGAAAATGATGTACAGGAAAGGGTGAAAACTGCTCTTGTAAGATTTCTAACCAAAACTAATTTACTAAACACATTATAATAATCTGGAAAATTAATTATCCAACAGAGGAATAAGGATTAAATTTAGTCCCTAAACCCACACAAATGTTCTTTTGTAAAGAGATTACATTTAATGCAACGATTTTGTCATAGACAAACCACAGGAGGTTGTTTTGACCATAAATAAATGTAAATGTATTTAAATGGAAATGGTTTTAATAAAGTGTGATATATATATATATATATATATATATATATATATATATATATATATATATATATATATATATATATATACACACACACACACACACACACACACACACACACACATATATATATATATATATATATATATATATATATATATATATATATATATATATATATACACACACACACACACACATATATATATATATATATATATATATATATATATATATATATATATATATATATATATATATATATATATATATTGCACTATAAAAACAAAATCAATGGAAGGGGAGCATGGATATTGTTTGAATTAAAGGTACTAAGCCTCATGTGGGTGAGTGAACATATTATCATTCATAACATCCGGTGAAGGAGTTAACTTTTACTAACAGACTAACACTTAAAATTTATCAACTGTATTGATCAGATCTAATATTTTATCTTTTATCATATTTACAGGGGAGTACATTGGCTCCAAGAAGTGGGCCAGATCTACTAAAATGGAAGAAGAAGAAGAGGAAGAAGAAGAAGAAGAAGAAGAAGCGTCAGTCGTTACTAGTTACTACTTGCAAACGCCGTCACGAATTGTTGTAGTCTGTTAATTTGTCGTGTTTGTTCTACTCTAAATTATTATAACTTGATTCAGTATTAACAACGAGACCTGATTGGTTTCTTCACGGTTACTGGCCTCTCTAGAACGGCGTTTTGCTGTTCTGTTAATATATTAATTGAATAAGATCCACTGGAAGACTTCAAAATGGCGGATGGTGAGTGTGGAAAATTGGGTAATACACTATTCGCACAATGGTCCACTTTATGAAACAATCCTCCACAGAAAACGCAGCTAAAAATAAAGCACTCCGAATTTTTTCATCAGGCCATCCCGTGGTCTACCGAACTGTGACACCTTGATCCACGCTAATGAGTGACCACCTGCTCTCCAACCCCCGGCCTCACCTCTCCACCACCACCACACACGACCGACACCTCAAACCAGCGAACAAACAACCCACAAACACTACTTCTCTAGGGATATTGTATACTAAAATCTTACTAGTTAGATACAAAGGGTATCAAAACACCTGCAACACAAAAATACAGTAAAATATAGGCTGCTATGAGAGTTGATCAAGTAACTTGTATTTAATTGGTTAACAATTGTGGGATGTAGTAGGGGGGTATAAGCTACTAACTGAAAAACAACTTATTTCCCCGAACTATTACTATCGTAACCATTCACAACACATTAAAACACACACGAAAATATATAATTACTCTACAAAAATGGAGTTGGAACTACTGTAAAAATTTACCTAGCCGAATTATTTAAAGTGTGGATATTGAGTTTTTTGGTGCTAGCCTTATGGACCTGAGCTGGTTGCATTGGTGTTGATTTCATGGTTGAGGTTAGGCTGGGCTAGGTCTAATTGTGTTGTATTGTGAGGTTGTTTGCTGTAGTGTTAAGGTGTTAAGTGAACAGATTTTTTGTGATTTAGGTGACTTAGGCTTAACTGTATTATTGTGTTGAGATGGCGACTGGTAAAATTCCACTTCCACAATTTAGGAGAGATAAAAATTATTCTCTGATTAAGAAAGTAGAGGCTTGGCAAGTGGTAACAGATGTTAAAGAGGAGAAACGGGGTATTGTGTTGGCTTTGAGTTTGCCCGAGACTGATGATTTTAATTTGAGGGAGAAAGTTTTTGAGAATCTAAGCTTGGATACGCTAAAGGGTGTTGATGGTGTTAGGGATTTGATTACATTTCTAGATGAACAGTTTGGGAAGGATGAGTTTGAGGATAATTTGCAAAAGTTTGAAGATTTCGAGGACTATTGCAGAGGTTCTAGTGAGGATACTGGTCAATTTATCACTGATTTTGATCTCAAGTACAATCGAATTAAAACTGACACTCTTAAATTGCCATCTGAAATTCTTGCATTCAAATTGCTGAGGAAGGCAAGGTTGAATAAAGCAGAGAAATTGCTAGTCATCTCTGGTATGAATTATTAAGAGAAAATCACATTGTATGAGCAGGCTAAGAGATCTCTAAAAAAAATTCAGGGTAGTTTGTAGCGCTCCGGCCACCCCCCCATATTTTGTTTATTATCGCTCCCACTGTTATCTTGTATAGAATAAGATCGTTTGGAAATGGTCTACGGATCTTAAATATGTGCTTAATCGCACACTTTTATGTTTTTTGCCGAAAACCCTAAATTACCTGAAAATTTATATGTGGCTCGAGTTCTTACTCCGGCCACGAATCTTCTCGCTCCCGTAGTTAAAAAAACTAGCTGTAGTTGGCGTTACGATAGCGATAGCACCGCTGTAGTGGCAAATTACCGAACTAATCACGGCCGCGGTACTTTTGAAACGACCCAATGAGACCCCACTTGACCTGCGGATTAGCCTAAGGGCATTTTTTTGCCCAATCAGAATTCAAGAATTCAAAAATCTCGATCATACCATACCTCACACGAAGCACGCTCGTTCTTTCTAGTGCAGACACCATGTCGTCCGGTGCTACATCTCGTGTTTGTGAAGATATAATTAAGTTCGACCAAATTAACGACCCTACTTTTTTTCAAGTGTTTAGTTTCATGGCCACTAACAATTTCAGTGATTACTTGTATTTCAAAGGCCTGTTAGGTGATTTTTCCGGTGTGTGTTCTAAGTGCAATATCGGCGAAGTCACTAAGAAGTACGACGGCAAATCAAGAAACGGTGAAAACACGTACTTTTGGCGGTGTAATTATCACAAGTGCCGAAAAAAGATTAGTTTGAAACGTGGCAGTTTTTTTGAAAGATCCCAGTTGTCGTGCCAGGATGTTTTTATCCTCGTCTGTGGTTTTGTTTATAAATTTCCCCAATACACCATTCGCCAGATGTATAAAAAGTTTGCCTCTCATACTCTCGTGGATTGGTACAACTTTTGCCGGGACGTGTGTTCCGATATTCTTTTGATAGACAATAAGAAGATTGGCGGTCCTGGTCACGTGGTGGAGATAGATGAGAGCAAGTTTGGCAAACAGAAGTACGGCCGGGGGGATAAGGTCGATGGTGCTTGGGTGTTTGGAAGGATTGATCGGCAAACACGTGAGACGTTTTTCCAGGTTGTCGAGCATCGTTCGGCTGAGACGTTGATTCCTATATTAGTAGAATTCGTCCATCCCGAAACTACTATTATTTCGGATTGTTGGAAGTCTTATAAGAATATAAAGAATCAATTTTTTCAGCATCTCACAGTTAATCATAGCATTCACTTTGTGAACCCGGACGATCGCAGTGTACACACTAACTCTATAGAATCGCAGTGGCACGTTTTGAAAAGGACTGTCATACCTGCTTTCGGCACACGGAAACACATGTATGACAGTTATTTTTCAAATTACTGTGTTCGCAAGCGATATCTAGAGGGATCAGAGTGTCAACTGAAGGCATTCTTGAAATTAATCAATCGTGTTTACCCTCTCAAAACTTGCCAAACCCCATCAACAACGGCCGCTACACGCACTTCTCCTGGACCCTCCATAACTCCCGGTCCATCCCGCCCATCAAAAGTCAGAAAGAAGATCGTCAGCGCGTACCCCGAAGATTCGGAATTCAGCGATTACGAATTATAATCATGTAAGTACACATGGATTTCAGTATATAACTACTTAGTTAATATTATTGTTGTGTAAGGGGGGTGTCCGGGGGGGTTGCAGCCCCCCCGGGTAAGGACACGGCTTTTAGCATAGGTTAGGTGGGTTTTTTAAGTTAGCTTCTCCCGTCGTACTCGTAGGTAAGGACACGGCTTCTAGCATAGGTTAGGTGGGTTTTTTAAGTTAGCTTCTCCCGTCGTAGTCGTAGGCAAGGAAACTGTTGTGTAAGGGTGGGGGGGGTCCGGGGGGGGGGGGCGAAGCCCCCCTGGGTAAGGATACGGCTTTTAGCATAGGTTAGGTGGGTTTTTTAAGTTAGCTTCTCCCGCCAAAATCGTTTTTAGAACGACGGCCACAGTTCTGGATATTCCCGTTTTCTACGAACTCGATTTTAGAACGGCGGCCACAGTCCACCCCACTTTATAATATTCCCATTTTCTATGGTTGAAAACGGACCTGGCCGGCACCCTACAATGGCTCCATAATTCATAGGAGAGGGAATAGGCTTAGCCAGGATTCCGAGGTTATTAAGTTAGAACCGACCTATATAGCTTCTGAACAAAGGAATTTTAAACCATGGCATGGTAACACAAAGACTGGGCGTGGCAGGGGTGTAAGTAGATACTCTGGTTTTGGCAAGCGTGGGAAGAAGCCTGTGAACCCAACTGGACCAGATGGTTGACCTTTAACTTGCAAAAGTTGCGGTTCTTTTAGACATTTTGTGAAAGACTGCCCAGATAGTTGGGAAAGACTAAACCGTGTACACATAACTAGTCAGGATGTAGGGTTTGATGAAGTTAGTAATGAGTGTGGAGTGGGTGCTAGTGCTGATGAGAGTAGAGTGTTGTTCATGGGATTTGATAAATCCGAGATTGCAAGATTTGGGATTGAGGCGGGTAGCTGTGCTGTTTTAGACAGTGCATGTTCAAGTACCGTTTGTGGTAAAACATGGCTTCAGGGTTATTTGAGTACATTGAGTGAGGAGGATAGGTTGTTAGTCGAGACCACAGATAGTAATAGGGTGTTCAAATTTTTTTGGGGGGGGGGGGGGGGGGTACTCAGTTGAAGTCTCTTGGGGAGTGTAGTCTACCGGCTTCCTTAGTTGGGAATAAGGTAACAATTAAAACTGACATAGTTGATTCTGACATTCCTTTGTTGCTATCAAGGCAGGCTATGAAAACTGCCAAGGTAAAGATGGATATTGAAAACGACTCTGCGGAGATTTTAGGCAAACCAGTAGTCTTGAATATTACTTCTTGTGGACATTATTGTATTCCTCTTGATAATGATGTCAATGTTGAGTATGTAAACTCGGTAAAACTTGATGAGCTTTCAGATTCTGAAAGATTAAAGACACTATTAAAGTTGCATAGACAGTTTGCTCACCCGAGGCAAAGCAAGCTTGAAGCTTTGTTGAGGGATGCGGGGATCTGGCCGGAACAGTATGCCCGTGATTTGGAGAGAATTGAGAATAACTGTGTTTTGTGTAAGCAATTTAAGAGAACTCCACCGAGACCAGTGGTTGGTTTGCCCATGGCAAAAAATTTAATCAGGTTGTTGCTATGGATTTGAAACATTGGCAGGAGGGAAAATGGATTCTTTATCTTATAGATATGTGGTCTCGATACACACAGTCAGCTTTCATAGATAGGAAGAAAACCACTAATGTGATTGATCAGATAATGAAACTTTGGGTGGGAACTTTTGGGGTTATGGTAGGGGTACTGCATGATAATGGTGGGGAATTCAGTTCAGATGAGATGAGGGATGTAGCTTCAGTTTTAGATGTAAGGGTTAACACAACAGCTGCGGAAAGTCCGGTTCAGAATGGGTTGTGTGAGCGAATACATGCAGTCACTGACATGATGCTTGTTAAATTAAAAGTTCAATATCCTCGAACTCCTATAGATGTGTTGTTGAAGTGGTCAAATATGGCAAGAAATTCCCTCCAGATGTGGAATGGCTTGAGCAGCCACCAGTTGGTTTTTGGGGAAAACCGTAACCTTCCAAACATTATGACTGATAAGGTTCCTGCATTGGAGGGCAAGACCACCAGTGAGGTTTTTGCAAGGCATCTTAGTGCTCTACATTCATCTAGGCAGGCCTTTATACAGACAGAAGCCAAGGAGAGAGTGAGGAGGGCTCTGAGGAGTAAGGTTAGGGTGGCAGAGCAAATTTTCCAGCCTGGTGATTGTGTGTTTTATAAACGGGAGGGTCATGATCGTTAGCTTGGGCCTGGGAAGGTGTTTTGTCAGGATGGTAGGTTGATCTTTGTAAGGCATGGGGGTGCAATTGTCAGAGTATCACCAAATAGACTTATTAAGCAGGGGTTGGAGTTCAGTGGGGAATTTATATCTGATGGTGCTGGGAACTTAAGTAATAAAGCTGGGGGGTTAGATGGTGATGTTGATGTGGAGTGGGACTTGACATCGTCTGCTCAGTCAGATTTGAGGGAAGCTGATACTACTGATAATGGGGTTGAAAGCAGTGAGGTGCAGTCAGAGGTACCAGTTGGAGCAGAAAACGAAAGTGAGAATGATTGTTGGAAAATATATGCTACAACTCTTACTAAAGCCGAACAGAACACGTCGGAGTGTCAGGAAGCAAAACAAGCAGAGTTGAAAAGACTATGTGACTTTGGCACTTATGATGAGGTACCTTTTTGGGGTCAGAAGTGTATTTCAACCAGGTGGGTTCTGACGAGAAAGGATTCTAGGATAAAAGCACGTTTGAGAAAAAAGTACTTTTCAGAGCGATTCCCCAACAGTGGGTAAGAGTGCCATCAGATTATTTTTGACAGTGGTAGCTACTATGAGATTCAGGGCCTCTGTAACACAGTTTTTTGGACTTTGCTCCTTATCAAAGCATCGGATGTAGCTGAAAGTTGACATATGTATATTTTACAACCACACACAAATTTTGTCAGCTTTATCAATAGCCTAAACCCGATAGTTTTAATTTTTATAGAGTAAAAATGATCTAGCCGACGTCATGGCCAATGATAACGAGCCAAGAGTCGGAAACATTCATTACGTAAGCAATGTAAACACCTTTTGACAAAATTTTGCCCCGCCCATCCACCAGACACTCATTCACCTTGTTCCATCGGCTCTGAAACCCATAACAGTCAAGAATGGCTAGCAGGATTTGGAATTGCCCCCGTGGTTGCAAAACTGCATTTGTCTTACGACTTGCAACTTTATACAGTCAAGAGAAAGCAGGTGGCCATATTTACTATAGCCTGAATAGGTAATTATTCAGTTTCTAGTTTAAATCCAATGTTTATGGTCTGATTTGTATTTAGCGTAATATGATTATAATACTTGTAAGGTCATTCAGGCTTTTGAACATTTCCATTAACTATTCACTATGCCACCAAGAGAGAGAGAGAAAGAGAGATTGTATGTAAACAGTCTTTATATAACTAATTTTGTTAAAATAAGAATTTTGTGCTAAATTCTCCATCAGACCAACGGATCATCCGATATGATTTATTTTCTTCTTCTTAGGCCGTACGACCGTGTTGGCTATGTTTTGGGCATGACTGCATTTTGTAAATAAATCAGGAATAGTTTTAACAGTTTTATTTGTACATCTAATGGGAATTTATAGAAGTAAAGTGAACATAATTAATTTATCCTTTAAAATAATTACTACATGTAGCAAACAATTAGTAGTTAAGATGATAATGCAATGAAGGAATGATACCATACTTTATCTTTAGCTTCAACAACGGCAATAACATACCCAGTTGCCATAATTTGTCAGTTTAATGAAATTACCTATCATCTAATGTTAAACTTAATTTCTGAGGAGGCCATGGCTTATTGCACAGTGAAAAAAACATAACAAAGACTTTATGAATGGCGGAACGATACATAAATGTGGGTGGGGTATCTGTGCTAGCGTAGTAATACTACTGTAGCAGTAGTGCCGCAACAGTAGTATACATGAATTAAACGTTTAGGCCAACTGCTGGGATCCTTGGGGATCATTTAGCACTTCTTACAACTACTCGAGAAATGAGTTTTTATAGCCAGAATTTAAATTTTATAATCCAACAATGCCCACGAATAGCCTTCAGTGTTATCCTGAATTATAACGAGGCCAAAGTGGGTGGAGCCTCATGAAGTCTTCATTCTGACGATAATTATTGGAGAAGGTTTAAAGCCAAAATACGGTACCGGCTTCTATTTTTTTTTCTCAGTAAATAGGTAGGTAGATAGACAATAAATAAAAATTGCTTGACATTGGATATAGCAGTTTTCAATGAGCTTGTCTACTACGTTTTTGAAAATTACCAACTATTCCCTACACCTTGTCAATCTGATTGTGACCTATAAAGTAGACTGTAATTTCTTAGGAAACTTATTTTGGGAGTTCGACTAATAATCGAAGTGTTTTTGTATTTATTAACATATTTTGTTGGTTTGTTCATTATGACAATTATCAGTGGAGAGGTTTCAGAGTTCATAAAGGTGTACTGCTTTGCTTTTATTTAAACTTTTGCGTCATTGTTGGCAGAGGTATAGCTTTCGTTACGTATAGCCAATCATCGATCGAGAAAGAGGGAAGAAATGCCGTCATAACTTACGTAACGAGTGCGTTCGAAACCTTTTCTCTGAATAAGTTGGCCCGTCTACAAAAAACGTCACTTTTATATTATACGTACCAAATTTATTCAACCTACGTAATGCAGAATATAGTCAAAATTTATGTGTAGATATAATGTGCATTCTGAAGAAGCGTTATATTTATGAAATTCATAGATAAAAAATTATTGCGAAAAAACCGTGTTACAGAGGCCCTGAATCTCATAGTAGTTTGGGGTGGGAAATAAGAACTACGGATATTAAATCAGCTTTTCTTCAGGGAAGGGACCTTGAGAGGGATGTATACATTCATTCTCCTTGTGAGGTGAGAGTGGAGGGTGTGGTGTGGAAACTAAAAAAGTGCCTCTGTGGTTTGGGAGATGCTTCCAAACAATTTTATTTGAGTGTTAGGGAGAAGATCCAAAGATTAGGATGTCAACAGTGTGTTATTTAGCCAAGTTTATTTTACAAATTGTCTGGAAAGGGAAAACTTGAAGGCATTTTGGTTACTCACATAGATGACTTTTTGCATGCGGGTACGAGAGTTTTTAGGGAGGAAGTTATGGAACCTTTGAGAGAGAGGTTTCTTGCCGGTAGGGTTGAGGGAGGTAATTTTTCTTATGTGGGTTTTAGAATAGTGCAAAGTAAACAGGGTATTTTGTTTGATGAAAGTAGTTATGTAGATAGTGTGGAGATGGAACAATTAGATCAAGAAAGGCTTTCGCAAAGGGGTGCGGAACTTTCAGCACTTGAGAAGACAAGTTATCGGTCTATTGTAGGTGCAATCAATTGGATTGTGTTGGGTTCAAGACCTGATATGGCTTTTGATATGGTGGAACTTTCAACTAGAGTAAATCATGCAACCGTGGAGGATTTAGTTAAGACTAGAAAGGTTTTGAGAAGACTACAAGAGAGTGAGTCTTATATTCTGTTCCCATGCATAGATAATCCTTGGTCTTTGTATGTTTTTACTGATGCATCATTGGCTAATTTACCTGATGGGGTTAGTAGTTCTTTGGGTATTGTTATTTTTATTACTGATGGGAATAGATCAAGTCCTCTTACCTGGCATGCAAAGAAGATAAAGAGGGTAGTTAGATCGACTTTGGCGGCTGAGGCTTTAGCATTGTTGGAAGGATTGGAGGAGGCACTTTACCTTAGATCAATGTTGATGAAAATTGACACCAGTGCCGTAGTTCCTGTTGTCGGTTATGTGGATAATAAGAGTTTGGTGGAGGCTATTTATTCTACTAAACTGGTAAGTGAAGAAGTTTGAGAATTGATCTTGGGGCAATAAAGAAGATGTTAAAAAGTGAGGTAAAACAAGTCAAATGGTTACCAGGATCATCCCAGCTTGCTAATTGCCTGACAAAAAGGGGGGTATCAGGTGATCAGTTGCTTACTGTATTTCGTACAGGTCGCTTTGGGAATATTGAGATCTAAATGTTGTTGCTTGGTTGAGTGTTGTCTTGTTGGTGTGTTCACTCACATATTTTATGATTGATGGATCTTCATTTTAGATGTCTTGTGTGGACAAGGAAGTCTAGGTTTTAAACGTGGCTGATTTTCAGTCTTGAAATTTTATGGAATTGTAGCTATAAAGGTTTTGGTTTTAGATATTGCTAATTTTGAGTGACCTTTTTAATATGGCATTGTATGTTTTATTGGAAGAAAAGAAAAGAGAGAGGGGAATGTTTGTGGGTTGTTTGTTCGGTGGTTTGAGGTGTCGGTCGTGTGTGGTGGTGGTGGAGAGGTGAGGCCGGGGGTTGGAGAACAGGTGGTCATTCATTAGCGTGGATCAAGGTGTCACTGTGGGAGCGCTCCCGGGACAGGTCGACCAAAAATATACTGTGAGTATACCCTCAATCAAGTTGAGCGTAAAATTAGTTATGGCCAAACTTATATACAATATTAAAATTTTGAGGTCAATTATAGAATGATGCAATATTATTTAGGAGATTGCAGCTCGCATAATTGAATAGATCTTTACAAGTGCACCATTTTGAATACCATATATTACTGGGGAGACCTGTATTAATGAAATTATAGATTTTAATAAAAAATATCCCTGGTGTGTGTGTATGATAGCGGCCATAGCCCGTATCATAAGTCTCCTGCTGCCAGTAGTACAGAAAGGCTGATGGGTGGTGCTTCTGCCGTAAGTTATTTGTTCGAACATCGTAAAGGGCTCTACATTTTACATTTTAAACCTCTTATTTATTTTTGATATTGGAATATGCAATATAACTATAGCTCTTATTTTATTGATTATGTTAATAGTAAAATGCGGGTGCATGTATGATAGCGGCCACCTGTATGTTTTATTATGTCTAACTTAGAATACGACAGTGTAAGGGGGGTCGCAAGGGGCCGTTAGCCCCCTCCCCCGTTAGGTAAGTTGGTAAGGACACAGCTTGTAGGTTAGGTTGGGGTGAAAGTTGAGGTAAGTTGATGTCCATTTTTAATCCACAAGGGAGGAACTGGCTGCTGATATACAGAGGCTCCATAAAAAGTTAGGGTTGAATAGTGTGTGAGATATATTTAGTCTGATCATTGGAAGTGGAAGCCAAGTCCATGTTCGAACCGATGCTGGAGTGCGAAGCTGCAATTTACCCCTTTAAGTTTGTTTGATTGATAATGCCAAAATACTAGCCCACGGGGTTTAACGCGCGTAGCAAAACATAGTCATCCTGTGAGATAATGTTTAATCGTGAGCATACAGCTGAACAAAAATCAATAAATCGTTTAAGTAAGGAAGTATTTGTAATACAATGAACACTGTTGCTGCAAATGAAGACATAGAAAATGGGATTAAAAACCCCATTCTAGGTCAAAGGTCAAGGTCGAGGAATAAGTTGCCGTAGCGGAGGTCATAATTTTATTCATAGAGTAGTGAAACTATCGGGGATTAATTATGTAAAGATGTGGAAGTGATTCAATTTTGAAAGACCTAGGTCAAAGGTCAAGGTTGTGAAGTAAGCTGCTGTGGCGGAGGTCTGCACTCTACTGAGTACCCCTCTAGTATTGTCCATATTTCAGCTGTGTTTACATTTGAAAATTTTTTAACAATGTACATCCTGTTCATCATGTTGTTGTTTTCTCTGCAATGTACAATGCATGGTTACATTATAGAAATATTTTATACATTTTCATTATTAGACTGGGGAATCTTGCCTCTGTAAATATCTTAAGAAATTTCAAAGTCCCAGAGTTTGATATCGTAATTATTCTTCCACATTTTTTTTATTACAGTTTCTAAAAATACTCTCATGGGTTCTGTGTTGCTTGATTCATTTACAATATTTCTTAATTATTTCCTACAGAGGATATTATCAGAAGACGTCTCATGATAGATGGAGATGGCACGGGTGATGTTCGTCAGCTAACGATGTTCAACAAGTGGTGTGGAAGTGATGATACATCTCAAGAAAGGTGAGCTTTGTTTGATATTTCAGTATTTATTCCTACGTGGATACAAACCTTTGAGTCATTTAATAGAGATTCTATCGAACTTCTCTTTTCTCTGCTTGTCGGACCTACCAAGGTGGTGAGGATCCACATCTAACCTGTTCATAAAGGTTCCACAAGGGTGATCATTACTGCCTGGACACGAACTCATTGAGGTCGACATAGTCGAAAGGTATGTACTCTGTAACACAAATAATGTCCTAACACAAAGACACAAGCACAAGCAAAATAAAGTATGATGAGCAGGCGATGCTATTGTCCAATCGTAGGAGTGAAGGCTGGTAGGTCTTACTGCTTCTGCTCTCAGAAGTGGTGACCAGAAGTAATCCCATTAAATGACTCAGGTTTTATATAGCTTGGAAAAATACAAATTATATCGAATTTTTAGTATTTTAGAATTCTTCGTAAGTTGATGTAATTTGAGAATAAGGTATGTATACTTCAGAAATTTTCAGTAATATTATATCTCGTTTACTACTGTAAAGGTCAGGTTGCTAATTCAGTTTCTTTTAATGGGTGTTGTTTTGTAACGAGAAAATAAGTTGCATACACAGAGGCTGGCAACCTAAGTTTTGAAATGTAAATTGAGGAAATGACTCCAATAGTATTTGTTAAAGTAGAAATGATGGTTTCCCGATCGCATACTTCACCAACTCGTGTGTGCATTGATCTTCATGCACACTCCCCCCTTGGGGAAAGTTCTCTTGTAAAGGTGCCCTCTACTGCTTTCGCTCAGGCTTGTTCCCCTATGGACATACGTCCTTTGTTGAAAGAGAAGTCTAGAACTTGTGCGCACACACTCCGCATAGCATAAATTCATACGTTCACTCCCTCACACATCTCTACACAGGCACTTGCCTAGTAGAGTGGGCTCATCTATTGAATCACTTGTTCAGGAACAATCATCCAGAAAAGCTGCGGCATACGATCAGGAAACCTCTTTTTGAGGGATGCTCTCATTCTCTCAGATAAGGCATAAACTCCAGGATAGGGAATCAGTAGGTAGAAAGAGTCCTCTAGAACACAATGGTTGAGCTCCCATAGGACTCATTCCCCTAGATCATATAAATCAGGTGTCTAGCAGCCCAAGGACTGTTTAGGCCTTACCAGCATGAACATGGTAGCCCTTCAGAGGTACAAGTGTCTGCTTCATCACCACCCAAGGCTAGCATGGAAACCAAAGGGGCCTTCAGGCCTGCAAGACACTTCTCTATCCATGGCGGATCTCCAGAGTACCCCGAGGCCCGATACTAGGTCTAGAGAGAAATATTTCTGGGTCTCACCAACATTCCTTTAATTGAGATGACATAATCGACATTGCAGCTCCCGATGTTTGCCCAATAGAGGCAGAGGACCGTCCCCCCTCAAGTCCAAATCAGCCCTTTAATATATGTTGGCCCTCTTTAGGCTGATTAACGGCCTGGGGGGGAATCAGTTAGGCTGCTGGTCATAAGAGAAGTGCCTGCATCAACTTTCTGGAACTGGAACCAGGTCTCTGTGCTGCTGTCATCTTACAGGAATAGATACTGTAACCACTTGGTAGCTTTGATGAGTGACAATACTACAAGAGTGGTATACGTCAACAAACAAGGAGTTACAGTTTCACAGTACCTCTGCCAATTAGCAATGCAGGCAGGCACTGAACAATGCAATCAAGCTGTCGGCGAGATTCTTTCTCGGCAAAAGGAATCAGATTGCCAACATTTGAAGTCGGCAGGATTGTAGTGGTCCCTTTTTCCTCAATTGCTGGATTGTGTAGCAGCATTAGAGGGCGCATTTCAACATCTGTGGTACAGGGTAAAATTATATGCTTTGCTGTTGTTTTGCCCGATTTAAAGATTGGTAAATAGGATGCTGTTTACCTCAAGCCTCTAGGTAATGTTGGTATTCCCCAAAGTGGCCCTAAGTAGGTGGTACCCTTACTTTCTAAAGGTTCTGAGAGTTATCCATTTGGCCCAACTTGCTTTGTCAGCCGCACCAGCAGACACACCTCAGCTCACTGACATCACTTCACAGGTCAAGACTATCCAGCATCTCCTTTGACCTCAAGATTTTTTGCGAGGTGCACAGTAGGAGATGCCTGGGGGCCTTCAGAAGTTCTCTACGGCAGTGTACATGGCAAAATGAGCCATCATCTGGGATTGGTGCTGTAGAAGGGTTATTTTTCCTCTGAGCTTCTTCAACTGATTGCCCCCTTCCTTGCGTTACAGCCAGGTAATTGAACGATGGTAATATAACTTTTACTATCCTGCGTTTTATAGATTTGTTTTAGGCTGAGGTTGAATAAAGATAACTTCAGTAAGGGCTTATCCAGCGCTATTAATTTCAGTAATTTCAGGAGTTATATGGAGTTGGTGGAAGGTTGTTGCAAGAAGTGAAAAGTTTCTACAAAGGTAGTAAAGCATGTGTTAGGATAGGAAATGAAGTGAGTGATTGGTTTCCGGCGAGAGTGGGGCTGAGACAGGGATGTGTGATGTCGCCGTGGTTGTTTAACTTGTATGTTGATGGAGTGGTGAGAGAGGTGAATGCTCGAGTGCTTGGACGAGGATTAAAACTGGTAGATGAAAATGACCATGAATGGGAGGTAAATCAGTTTTTGGTTGCGGATGATACTGTACTGGTTGCAGACACAGAAGAGAAGCTTGGACGATTAGTGACAGAATTTGGAAGGGTGTGTGAGAGAAGGAAGTTGAGAATTGATGTAGGTAAGAGTAAAGTTATGAGATGTACGAGAAGGGAAGGTGGTGCAAGGTTGAATGTCATGTTGAATGTAGAGTTACTCGAGAAGGTGGATCAGTTTAAGTACTTTGGGTCTGTTGTTGCAGCAAATGGTGGAGTGGAAGCAGATGTACGTCAGAGAGTGAATGAAGGTTGCAAAGTGTTGGGGGCAGTTAAAGGAGTAGTAAGAAATAGAGGGTTGGGCATGAATGTAAAATGAGTTCTATATGAGAAAGTGATTGTACCAACTGTGATGTATGGATCGGAGTTGTGGGGAAAGAAAGTGATGGACAGACAAAAATTGAATGTGTTTGAGATGAAGTGTCTAAGGAGTATGGCTGGTGTATCTCGAGTAGGTAGGGTTAGGAACGAAGTGGTGAGGGTGAGAACGGGTGTAAGAAATGAGTTAGCAGCTAGAGTGGATATGAATGTGTTGAGGTGGTTTGGCCATGTTGAGAGAATGGAAAATGGGTGTCTGCTAAAGAAGGTGATGAATGCAAGAGTTGATGGGAGAAGTAAGAGAGGAAGGCCAAGGTTTGGGTGGATGGATGGAGTGAAGGAAGCTCTGGGTGATAGGAGGATAGATGTAAGCGAGGCAAGAGAGCGTGCTAGAAATAGGAATGAATGGTGAGCGATTGTGACGCAGTTCCGGTAGGCCCTGCTGCTTCCTCCGATGCCTTAGATGACCGCGGAGGTAGAAGCAGTAGGGGATTCAGCATTATTTAGCTTCATCTGTGGTGGATAATGTGGGAGGGTGGGCTGTGACACCCTAGCAGTACCAGCTGAACTCGGTTGAGTCCCTTGTTAGGCTGAGAGGAACGTAGAGAGTAGAGGTCCCCATTTTGTTTTTGTTTCTTTGTTGATGTCGGCTACCCCCCAAAATTGGGGGAAGGGCCTTGGTATATGTATGTATGGTATGATGTTCATATTTTTAAATATTTAACTTAGCCGGTGAATATATAATAGCTGCAACTCTGTTGCTCGACAGACACATACAGTAAAAAACTCGCCAGCGATCGCTATACAGGTTGCGGGTGTGCCCACCAGCGCCAACTGTCGGCCAGATACCACTCTCGATGTAAACAAAGACTCAATTTCTTCTCTGTCGACGTGTCGACAAGACGTACTTTTACTCGCTGTAGAACCTGGAGTTTTCTCAACATATTTGGTGAAGTACTTCATTTTGGTTTGAGCTTTCGCAGTGCAGGTGTTTTATCTTCATCTTAAATCTTGAACTCGTTTTTGGATAGATTTAATTTTTGATGACAAAGAGAGTATGGACTTTCTTTGACTTTTAAATGGCCGACCCTTCCCTTAGACGGAAGTGTGTTTAGGCTTTTAGCAATTATCTTATCACGTTATAAATTAATTATAGATTTTCCTCTATATATTTTATATCTCACCGCCTTTATTAGGCCTCTTCGATTAACTTTCCATTTATAATAAACATAAAAAATAAATTTTAATGTTTTGTTTATATGCGACCTTTCCTGAGAGTAGGCGGTCCTAACTTGGAAACCGAAGTTAAACAACGTTGAGCCCTTTCAATCGTAAATAGCTTTTAAAGAGCTAATGATTTAAAACTTTTTAAATGAATATTTTTAATAAATATTTTATGAAAGATTTTCTTTGAATAGTCTTCGTACTGTTTTCAAAGATGAACTAACGTTTAGTTTATTTATGCTACGCAGTTTGCGCTCTATCGTTACGATAGAGAGAGAGGGTATCACGGTTTCACTTTGCAGAAAGAGTAAATCGATTCTGACATTTTGTTCATTCTTCTTTCAAAGCTTAAATGTTTTAAATTCTATTTTAAAGGAACTTTTTTAATTGAAAAACCTTTCAGTTTTTTCCTTTGGTCAAATAACATAGTTTTTTTGACGAAACGTAATTGGGCTCTTCTCTTAGGTGCGAAATCAAGAGAGAGAGAGAGAGAGAGAGAGATAGAGACGGAGGGAGAGAGAGGAGAGAAAACGTTCCGTTCAAGCGGGTAACGTTGTTCTCGAGTTACTCTCGTCCCTAGTCTCTGTACGGGGAGAAAGGATAAAACGTTTTTAGTTTTATTCTCGTCCCCAGGCAATGTACGGTGAGAGATTGAAAACGTAGTTTTGAATGAACTAGTGTTTATTCTCTTCCCCAACCACTGAATTTTTTATCTTAAAAGATGTTTACTGTTTTTTTGCTGGTATTAATGTGCTTGCATTATACGACTGATTTCGCATTTACTACCTTTTGATGAGGGTAGAATTGCGTGCTTCAGGTAGAAATCAGTAAAAGTTTTGATTTCAGTGAAATAAGTGCAAAACAGAAAATCGTAGTGATAAAGTGATATTGCGCAAAGTGTTACAGTGTTGCGTCCGAGGGTTCGTCTGTTCGTGCCTGTCGTTCACCTAGTCCGGGACCTCTTGCAAGCTCCCAAGCCCAGGGGAGAAGTAATGTCGTACGACTTATGGGTTTGAGAGGCCTTGATCAGCGAACAGACGTTTCCCTCTATGGTATCGGGTGTATCTTACCAAGATCTCCCCTACCATAAGGCGAGAGAGACTATTTTCTCCTCGTCATCCGAAGGCTTTTCGCATAAGAAACCTGAAACAAGGTTTCGAGGCCCTTAAGCAAAAGTCAGTCCTTTCAGGACAGGTCCAGCGTCCTGGTTGTAGCCATTAGGACAGCTCTGACCCTATGCAGTCATCGGATAACTGCTCGCCGCCTAACAAAAGCGTAACACAGACTCCGAGAGTCTTTTTGTTGGCAAGGTGTTGCGGTCACAGACCTTACCCTCGTCTCTTACCGCAACCATTTCCGTTGATCCTAAATGGGTTGTACGGCAAGACATGCAGAATAAGCTTGCCTCCCTTATGGAAGACTATTCTGCCGATTAGTCCGTTGAGTCTAGCCGTTTATCTCATCGAGATCCTGGCTTTCAGCCAACCTAACGTTCCTTTGTGCGTCCTGTTGACGTTGGCGTAGCTAAGTCACGTCAGTCAGGTTGTTTAGAACCACACTCGATGCGGTCTCGTGTGGATTTTCAGCCACATTTGGACGTTAGGCCACTTGCTGATGCTCCTGTTGACGTTCAGGACGTTCGCTAACAATCGGAGTTGACTTGTTTTGACGCTGTGCGTCAACCTCCGCATTCTAGAGTTGTTTTGACTGCTCAGTCTAGGCGGTCAAAGCAGTCTCGAGTGGACGCTGTGCGTCCTCACGCACCTGTTGTTGTTGACAGTTCACAGACTGTCAAGCAGTTACATGACGTTGCGTCCTGGTCTCTCGCACCTGTTGTTGTTGACAGTTCACAGACTGTCAAGCAGTTACATGACGTTGCGTCCTGGTCCGCTACTAATGCACCAGTGCGTGTGGACTCTGCTTGTAAAGCATTGCCACCACGGTAGGTCTCTCCCTTGCTTGAGACTCAGCTATTATCGGACAAGGTTCCTTTAGATGAGGAAGTTGCTGTTCCCCCTCCTACTGATATTCCCTTGAGGACTCTGTCAGACGGAGAGGAGCCTAAAGCGGCTTAGCCCTCTATGGACATTAAATAAATCATGCTGATTTTTAAGGATCTTTGTCCGGATCTTTTTGTAACTGCTGCTCCTCGTTCGCCTAAACGTCAGAGCTTACACTAGGCCTAGCTACTTCGAAGCCGTTGTTTTATAAGCTAGTGCTCTCTCGCTCTCCTAGAGAGCTTTACGTTTGCTAGGCGACTGGTTTATCACCAGGAGGAGTTTGGTGGATACAGCCTTTGCTTTCCCTTCTTTTAAACTGGCTTATAGAGCGAGAGTCTGATATGACACGAGAGAAGTTCTCGGCTTGGGAGTTCCTGCCTCTGCCCAGATAGACTTCTCAAATCTCGTAGACTCTCCCTGGCGCCTGGCCAGGAGACGCTCCAAGATTTTACAGGTCAACTTCACAGCTGTTTTCGAGCCTTTGAAGTTTTGCTGTACAATTATGTCATGCATAAACAAGGCTTTCAGGGATGGCTCCAATGATCTGACAGCCACGTTCTCTGCAGGGACAAGTCCCTCAGGGATGGCTCCATGATTTGGCAGCTATGTTCACTGCAGGAGTACGTAAGAGGCAAGTGCGCTCAATGTGTTCATTGTCAAGACAAACTTCACGATGAAGTCTACCAGGCTGTCTTGACAGCATTTATGGAAGGCGACTGGATGGTCTCTCTCGACCTTCAGGAGGCATACTTCCACATTCCTATACACCCGGATTCCCAACCGTTTCTGAGGTTTGTTTACAGGAATGTGGGGTACCAGTTTCGAGCTATCGGAGATCAGAGCCTCCCTGTACTTGGACGACTGGCTTCTCAGAGCCTCTTCCAGTCATCGCTGTCTGAAGGATCTCAATTGGACTCTAGATCTGGCCAAGGAATTGGGACTCCTAGTCAATTTGGAAAAGTCACAGCTGGTCCCATCCCAAACTATTCTGTATTTAGGGATGGAGATTCACAGTCAAGTTTTTCGGGCTTTTCCGTCGGCCCCCAGAATAGATCAAGCCCTGCTCTCCATCCAGAAGATGCTGAAGAAAGAACGCTGCTCAGTCAGGCTGTGGATGAGTCTGGTAGGGACGCTGTCATCCCTGGAGCACTTTGTCTCGCTAGGAAGGCTACACCTCCGTCCTCTTCAATTCCATCTGGCTTTTCACTGGAAAAAGGACAAGACGCTAGAGGCGGTCTCGATCCCGATTTCCGAAAAGATAAAGTCTTGTCTGACTTGGTGGAAGGACAATATCAGCCTACGAGAGGGTCTTCCCCTGGCAGTTCAGATACCCAACCACGTTCTCTTCTCGGACGCATCGGACTTGGGCTGGGGCGCGACGCTGGACGGTCGGGAATGCTCAGGTCTGTGGAACTCGAGTCAGAGGAGCATGCATATCAACAGCAAGGAGCTTTTGGCGGTTCATCTGGCCTTGATAAGCTTCGAGAATCTCCTTCGAGGCAAGGTGGTGGAGGTAAACTCGGACAACACCACGGCCTTGGCGTACATTTCCAAACAGGGAGGTACCCACTCACTGACTTTGTACGAGGTCGCAAGGGACCTGCTCATCTGGTCATAAGATCGAGGCATCTCCCTAGTAACGAGGTTCATCCAGGGCGACTTGAACGTCCTAGCAGATTGTCTCAGTCGGCAAGGTCAAGTAATTCCAATCGAATGGACCCTCCACAAGGATGTGTGCAAGAGACTTTGGGCGACTTGGGGTCAACCCACCATAGATCTCTTTGCAACCTCGCTGACCAAGAGGCTTCCAATCTATTGCTCTCCAGTCCCGGACCCAGCAGCAATACATATAGATGCCTTCCTCCTAGATTGGTCACATCTAGATCTTTACGCATTCCCACCATTCAAGATTGTCAACAAGGTACTGCAGAAATTCGCCTCTCACGAAGGGACAAGGTTGACGTTAGTTGCTCCCCTCTGGCCCGCGAGAGAATGGTTCACCGAGGTACTTCGATGGCTAGTAGACGTTCCCAGAAGTCTTCCTCTAAGAGTAGACCTTCTACGTCAACCACACGTAAAGAAGGTACACCAAAGCTTCCACGCTCTTCGTCTGACTGCCTTCAGACTATCGAAAGACTCTCGAGAGCTAGAGGCTTTTCGAAGGAGGCAGCCAGTGCGATTGCTAGAGCAAGGAGAGCGTCTACCATTAGAGTCTACCAATCGAAGTGGGAAGTCTTCCGAGACTGGTGCAAGTCAGTTTCCGTATCCTCGACCAGTACCTCTGTAGCCCAAATAGGTGATTTTCTCTTATACCTGAGAAAAGTACGATCCCTTTCAGCTCCTACTATCAAGGGCTACAGAAGCATGTTGGCCTCGGTCTTCCGGCATAGAGGCTTAGATCTTTCCAACAATAAAGATCTGCAAGACCTCCCTAAGTCTTTTGAGACCTCTAAGGAGCGTCGTTTGGCTACTCCTGGGTGGAATTTAGACGTGGTCCTAAGATTCCTCATGTCAGACAGGTTTGAGCCTTTACAGTCAGCCTCCCTGAAAGATCTCACTCTTAAGACTCTTTTCCTGGTATGCTTAGCCTCGGCTAAAAGAGTCAGTGAGCTTCATGCCTTCAGCAAGAACATCGGGTTTTCGTCAGAAAAAGCTACTTGTTCTCTGCAACTTGGTTTCCTAGCCAAAAATGAGCTACCTTCTCGTCCTTGGCCTAAATCTTTCGATATTCCTAGATTATCGGAGATCGTAGGCAATGAACTAGAAAGAGTCTTATGCCCTGTTAGAGCTCTTAAGTTCTACTTAGCTCGTACTAAACCTTTACGAGGCCAATCTGAAGCGTTATGGTGTTCGGTTAAGAAACCATCCTTGCCTATGTCAAAGAATGCTTTGTCATGTTTTATCAGATTGTTAATACGAGAAGCTCATTCACACTTGAGTGAGGAAGACCGATCTTTGCTTAAGGTTAAGACGCACGAGGTTAGAGCTGTAGAAACTTCCGTGGCCTTTAAGCAAAATAGATCTCTGCAAAGTATCATGGACGCAACCTATTGGAGAAGCAAGTCAGTGTTCGCGTCATTTTACTTGAAAGAAAGATGTCCAGTCTCTTTACGAGAACTGCTACACACTGGGACCATTCGTAGCAGCGAGTGCAGTAGTGGGTGAGGGCTCAACCACTACAATTCCCTAATTCCATATCCTTTTAATCTGTCTCTTGAAATGTTATAATGTTTTTATGGGTTGTCCGGAAGGCTAAGAAGCCTTTCGCATCCTGGTTGATTTGGCGGGTGGTCAAAGTCATTTCTTGAGAGTGCCCAGATTAGGGGTTTGATGAGGTCCTGTTGTATGGGTTGCAGCCCTTGATACTTCAGCTCCTGGGAGTCTGTCAGCATCCTAAGAGGATCGCTGGGCTCCGTAAGGAAGACGTACTTACAAGGCAGAGTAATCGTCTAAGTCGACTTCCTTACCAGGTACCTATTTATTTTGGTTTTGTTTTATTGATAACTGCCAAAATGAAATAAAAAACTCTTAGCTTATACGATGTAAACATATTTAACTCTGGTCTCTACCCACCTCCTTGGGTGTGAATCAGCTATTATATATTCACCGGCTAAGTTAAATATTTAAAAATGATATTTTTAATTATAAAATAAATTTTTGAATATACTTACCCGGTGAATATATAAATTAAACGACCCTCCCTTCCTCCCCAATAGAGACGCAGTGGGATGAGAAGAAATTGAGTCTTTGTTTACATCGAGAGTGGTATCTGGCCGACAGTTGGCG
Organism: Palaemon carinicauda; assembly: GCF_036898095.1. NCBI lineage: Eukaryota > Metazoa > Arthropoda > Malacostraca > Decapoda > Palaemonidae > Palaemon > Palaemon carinicauda. Next base: position 88,371,640 of record NC_090726.1, on the reverse strand, counting down.
CTGGTGGGCACACCCGCAACCTGTATAGCGATCGCTGGCGAGTTTTTTACTGTATGTGTCTGTCGAGCAACAGAGTTGCAGCTATTATATATTCACCGGGTAAGTATATTCAAAAATTTATTTTATAATTAAAATATCATATTTATAATTTTTTTCTTGTTAATTATCAAGATGTGTTGCACTGAATTTATTTGGATGGTTTTATCAACAGTTGTATAGAGGGGCTTTTGCAGCGTGTAGATATAGTTAATTCTTAACAACATCCTTCAATACCATCAGCGTTCATCTGTGCCTTGTACTTTTCATCTTTCCCCCTTGGTCTCTTCTCACTTAGCTGTTTTGCATCTTTAACATTATCTAGTTCCATTTTTGTCCTGAGGATAGGCCGAATAATAGAATAAAATTGAGACTTGGTTAATTGAACTACTCATGGTGATGATGATAATGTTTTAGTGTCCATTCTACTTAACTAGAAGGGGATTAACCATTAATTGATTTAGGCATAGTGTAAAGCAGATAATTGCCAATACAAACTAAATGGTTTCCCTAACCCTATTACCCTGGCCATATGTTTCAAATTCTTAAATAAAATCAAAGGATAAATTTTGACGTTGAACACAAAAGGTGCTGGCTAATTTCCTAATGTTTGTCTTTTGCAGTTACAAGTAATTATCTAGCATGCCAGGAAGTACATGAGTTTCACAATTTACAATATAGTTACAAAATGTAAAGAATCTATTGGAACTGTTAGCAACTTAGATTTTACTTACCTCAGACGCATAGCTTACTTGTTTACTTGGTTTGGGTTTAAATCCAACCCTTCACTGAAGTCGAGTGAACTACTTCTCGGGCGGGTCCATATTAATCATCTAACGAAACTTTTTCATTATAACTTATACAATTCTTTGATTGTAGCATCTTCCAAATCATATGATCTTGTGAAATGTAATGTCTTTAGTTTCTTCTTAAATTCAATTGCTCCCTTTAGGTCCTTCATTTCAGTTGGCAGTTTATTATAAAGTCTAGGCACACAGTAGCTAAAAGCCCTTTTGCCAAATTTACTATTTGTTCTTGGTTCATATAGTCTGTTTGTCACTCGTGTGTCTTATGTTAACATTTTTTTCTAGTTCTAGTTTCTTCAGGCATTCTTTTAGATATTTTGATTCGGTATCTCAAACGTTAGTAAAAGTAGCTTGTATTCAATTCTCGCTTTTACCGGCAGCCAGTGTAATTTAATTAGTGCAGGGGTAACTCTTTCCCTATTGTGTAGTCCTTTTATTAATCTAGCGGCTCTGTTTTTTGTACTCTGAATTTTCTTCAGCTGATAATTTGGTAAGCCATAGAACAGTTGAGTTGCAGTAATCAATTCTTGAAAATATGTGGTGATTAATGAGTACGGCCATAGATTTTTCATCCAAGTATTTATTTCCTAATAAATGCTATGTTTCTAATATGATAGTTACAATTTCTTACCATATTATTCATATGTTCATTCATTGTCAGTCTATCATCCATGATTACTCCAAGATTTCTGGCTAATAGTTTTGAGTTGTAATTTTGTGATGAAGCTACTTATTTATCATTGCTAGGCCTTTGTAGGATGTAATTTGTAAGAAGATAAAAATTTGTTTTCAAATTTAAGTCTTTCGTCACTTGTTTTACTGAAATACTGTATACACTGTATCTAGTTGAGCTGATATCTTTGTAGATTTCCCAAGAGAGCAAATTTAGTATTGCGAGTTATTGATGGTATGAGGACATTTTATGGAATTTTTTTTTATGTTTAAACCACCTACTCCAAAATTTATTGATTTCTGATGTTAGTATCAGAATTTATTAATTTTCCGTAAAAGTACAGTAATAAGAAAGTCTCCTAAGTTAAAATTTGTTTCAAAGTAATCTCATTAGACTACATTCAAATAAAATTGTTTGTGCTAAATCAATATTTCATGTTAATTCATTTTTATGAAAAACCACAACTGGTGAGCAGTAATGAATTAAATAGGTTTTAACTATATTTATATATTATGGTTTATCATTGAAACTTTTTATATACTTCTAGTGTTGAATTTTGATGATCGATGTACCGAGCTGTGTTTATCAATTTCAGAGAAATGTCAAGAGCGCTTGTGTAGCAATTCAACTTTATTTATATTTTATGGTCTATCATTGATAATTTTTTATACAGTATTTTATATACTACTAATGTTAAATTTTGATGATCCATATACTGAACTGCTTATCAATTTCAGAGAAGAAACTAGTAAGAATGTTGAGAAAGCTTGTGTAGCAATAGAAGATGCAAAACAAGAACTAGAAGAGGCCAGGCAAGTTCGCAGGAACCACCAGGAGTATGATGCTCTTGCAAAATTGATCAAAGAGCATCTACCACGTTCATATACGGCAGATAAGCTTACCCTCTTGAACCAGCAGCTGCAGTCACAAAAGGTTTGTTACGATATAGTGATCGTTGTATTTTTATTTCATTTATTGCTATATATTTGTACATCTTCTCTTTAGCATGGTTGTAGAGTCTTGGTATATGGGTCAAGTATTGATATAGGGGTTAGTATTTCACATTATTGAAATATTTAACTAGAGTATAGCAAAGATTTGTGCAAGATCTTTGCTCTACTCCCCAAGAGAGATTAGTTCACTAAACTTTTAACTGGGGACCACAAGGCACTAGAATAATTGGAAGACCCAGGTCTACATGGCTGAGACAATGAAGCGTGAAGTAAGAAATGATGATAGCAAAGAAAAAAACAGAATTAAATATGCAATTATAATAGTAGTTAGTTTTTTGATAATCTTGGTAAAATAAAAAGAGAACTCTAGCTTATTGATATTTATTTCAAATTACTGTAGTTTTACAAGGCCATATAGATGATTTTCCAGGCTTTATTTTGGGTCCCCAAAGAGTTTGTCTGGAAGTAGTGGTAAAAGTGGTTGCAAGGTATAAGATAAAGAAGTAAAATCCCTTAGTAAGAGACAAAAGGGAAACATGGAAATTGAAAGGCTAAAATGATGTTTTTGTATCAACGACAGTGAATTTTGGGGCACACTAAGCGTTAACCCTGCAGGGGCTTGGTAATAGAGCACAGTTAACAAACAGCTGTGGGTATTTGTTAAGAAATTGCCTGTAAATCAGGAAATCAAACTAGAAATTTTATCAACCTTACAAAAATACAGTACAGTAAGTCCCCTACTCAAGAACAAGATGCATTCCAAGAGTTGGTTCACAAGCCCAGCATAATTAGCTTAGCATCCAGCTTATTATCCCCACCCAGATGGCCTGGTGTTAGTAAGCTAGCTTGCATACATATCAAGAATTATAGCTACAGTATTTTTATACAGTAAAGATCTTTAAAAATATTTTGATCCAGTTGTATTTGATTTTGCACATATTTAATTCATTTCTGATTAATTACTCGAAGCTTCTAATCCTTGAAAGTTCTTTAGTTATTGAAGCCCAGAAACTGGTAATTAAAACTTGCTTGTCTTTGTAACAACACTATTGTAATTCTTACCACACTCTTGAGTTTATGCACCGTTTTCAATGCCATCAAGAAATTTAAAGTTCCACTCTGCTTTAAAGACCTTTACAATAGTTTCCTTTTTTAATATTTTCCCCCACTTTCACACTGGTGTGTGATCATTGTATGAATCTCGTTTTGTTCTTATGTCTATACAAACCTTTTGTCCTTTTAAATAGGGAATGTCTTCAGTGGTCCTGGAATGGCCGTTGAAATTGTTAACGAGATAGCTAGCAACAGGTGGTGATCACGGTTGATTATCCTCACAGCTGCCTGTCAAAGACTCCTCACTTTTGTCTTCCACTACAATAAGTACAGACATGCAGTTGCATCATATCCAAGGCTGTTTGATCTTTCTCTTACTTTTTAGCATGAATGGTTGCTGTCGGCTTCGTGTTAATAGAATAAAGCAGGTATGCGAGTATGTGTTGGATACTGTCTCTCCACACTACTTGGGGCATAATTGTTCAAAATTATCCCCCTTTTACATTGAAGATTACCTCTTATTAGGTGGGCATCATGTTGAGCAGTGGGAGGGTTAGTCGTGTTTGATTTTGGCAAGCCCATAAACCTGAAACATTTAGAATTTCGTGCTTTTCATTGTGTTTGCTAAAACTTCTGGCTTAGTCACTGAAAGTATGGTTCAGGAGCAGGGAGAAATCCGATCTACATTGTGGAATTCTATCAGGATTTGAGGAGAGGGAGGTGATCTCCACTCGGTAACATGTGCTGGAAGCTCATTCTTCCAGACCACCTGTAGAGGTTGGGCCATCCTTAGGTCTTACAGTTAGGCCCTCAAATTCTTTGAAGGAGCTGTTAGCGTAGGCTACTTCATCTTATTGTCACCATTGATTCGGAGGTGATCCCGCAGTGCTCCCTGTGTTTACCCCCTGCCCTGTGCCTGTGACCAGGCCCATAGCTGCCCCCCTCTCTTTATCTGTGCAAAAGGGCCAGATAGTGTACTTTCTGTTTCCCCGTGTATCACTGGTTCATGTTGGTTTGACCATAGTGGTTTGTCTCGTTAGAGGAGCTTTGTTAGCAATAGTCACTCGGCTTATTTTCTATAAGCGACTTCTCTCCTTGCAGAAACTTATGAGAAGGGTATAAAGCAGAAGTGATTTGTTCCCCTTCCTCATCATTCTCCTTCCTTTTCAGATCCTGGCATTATTCCTGACACAAAGTGTAGCAAAGGTGGTCACAGTTGCAAGAATAGGGTTCTTGATGACAACCACCTCTCCTTCACAGGGGTGGGAGGGATGAAATCAAGTATTATGTCCAGGTTCTTTCTTTCTCGTCGATAGTCACTTTGACTTTTATACTTTCGGAATCTAAGGAGAAAGTTGATAAGCTCAAGAAGCAATTTGCTCCTCTTTCTCTTCTTATTCTGACAGTGCTTCTGAGAAGAAGATAGTCCTGGAAGGCTAGTCATAGTGGCAGAAATATAGTCTCTTGACTACTGTACTAGGCATTAACCTGGGAGAAGATCCTGAATAATACCAGATATTGACACAAATATGTTATCTTGCAACTCTGTTAGTAGAGTCCATCATTTTACCATATACAGAAGAAAAACAAATCCGGTAAACAGAAAGCATTACCTAGGTATTAGATATTGGAGCTGCCAGTGTGAAAGTAGAGGTTTAGTCACTGTGAAGAACAGATAAGCACAAATGAGCTTCAAACAAGTCAAGAGTCCAGAGCAAGCAGTGGGAAAAAAGTACAGAGCAATAAGACGACGTATTTAACTTTAATGAAAGAACCAGAAGACATCGAAAAAGGATAAGTAGAAGCTTGGGCCCTCTTTTCATAACTAGCCCACTGATCAGTGACTCAATTTCAGCAAGTCCCACTGCAAGACCGAAAGTGCAGCACTCACCGTGACGACAGGTACTATACACTGCAGATTAGCTTCTCTCTATAATAAGGAGAGATGAGTTTTGAAAAATTACACAACTGAAAATCTGATGACTCAGACAGGAAGCAGAAGACTACAAGGCCAACCCTAACACCAAAGACTCCAAAGCGATGCTTCAAAATTAGAGGCTCGTCCTTGCGGGGTAAGACCTCCTCTCATATATGAGCCCTTGGGTCAGGTGAGGGTCTTTTTCTAGTGAGGACTTAGGATCCTGGCATGTTTGGTGTGAGTATTTTTAATAAGTTAGTAGCAACAAATAGTAGACAGTACAACACAACAAAAGCTGTAGTACATATACATATACCAAGGCACTTCCCCCAATTTTGCGGGTTAGCCGACATCACAAATGAAACAAAACAAAAAGGGGGTAGTAAGGAAAAAATATACTAACAATATTGCACTTAATAAGTAGGTGTAATGAATTTGTGTGTACTGTAATCTGCTGAAATTTAAAAATACTTTCTCACAGATACTAATTGTTGGCAATAAAAAAGGTTAAATGAGAACTTTCTGGAGAACAATGAGAAATGCAACAAACATAAGATAAAGTACCAGAAATTTAAGGAGCATTACCAAATTATACACCAAAACAAGGGGAAAAAATCAATTATTGCAAATTACTAAGCTGGGATACTTAGAGGAAACCACGAAGACACAACCTGTAAGAATATTGAGGATTAGTTTTACATGTTTCATAAGAAAGTTGGAATAGGAGTTTAATTGTATAATAAAAAGTAAAATAGATTAATTGAAACTAGTCTTCTTAAGCTGTCTCATAGCGTTGTTTACAAACCACAAATACTTTCAGTACAAAGACATTTGACGAGATATGTGGAAAAGTTAGAAGTCTGAGTTTGAGATTAAATCAGCATAGTTATAGTGAAATTTACATGCATTGAAATCGCAGGTTGTCAAGATTTTAAGCAATTTATTTTTTTGTACGGTTTACAAATGAGTCGATAATATTAAGTTTACTCTTCCAATCCTCATATCTAGATTTAGTTTCAGTTGTAATATTATGTGCAACATTCTGAAATTGAGCAATATTTTACGTTTATAATGTTTTGACTGGTTAGCTGAAGATCTGTTGAAATCTTTCTCACCAGTTGAATACCACACTACTTTAGTGCATAACCATTTCCCTAGTCGGATTTAATCTTCAATCTGTTTTTCCATACAGGCCAAGAGAGAATCCTTGGAGGAGAAGTTGAGTCTTCGTCGCAAACAGTTTCATGTACTGACCACCTGCTTGTCCCAACTCGTGCAAATGCTTCATGGTGATTTAACTCCGGTGCATGATGGGGATGTTGGAAAACGTCCTGTGGTAGACTTGGTAGATAGTCCACATGTTGATCTCGCTAGTCAACAAGAAATGGGTACCTCATAAGTTTTTTTTATAGCATTTCAGTTTTAAGAAGAAAGACTAAACTTAGCTTCATGTTTCCCTTACAGGAAACATGCAGAATAAACTAAATATATGTATTTCAGGAAATAGGTTTTTTTTTTTTTTTTTTTTTGTCAATTTCATTTTGACCCCTAAAATTTCTTCATGAATTAGAGCTCTTATTTTATAAGGATTTATAATGCTGGTCATTTTTTTTTTCTCCCCCGCATGAAAGGGGGACATTACAATACATAGTTTACTGTTTAATAAAAATACATTATTGAAACTACACAAGAAATTTAGTTGATTTAACCCCCCTCTCAATATTTACACATATTCTCTCAAGTTTGTTAGTATTGAATACCTATAATTCATTAAGTAATTTAAGACAATGGTCATTATTTTTTAATCGAGACAAAAATACAGAAGTAGAGCACAAGGATTGCTATATTATTAATTTTATTTGAGAAATTTGAATTGAATTAATGAAAATGTTTGTGGAAAGAAAATAGTTTTTTTTTTTTATACTGTTCAGTATATCACCAACAGTTGAAAAGATTTCTAAAAACACTGTATTTATATAAATCTAAACCTATTATTCATCGTACATACATTTACAATCTCAAATGTCCTCTAATCCTCAATTTGGCTTCACTGGTAGGAACCAAGCCTCTCCAGGTATTCTAAACGGAAACCATATCATTAAGATTTGAGGGCTAGGAAAACTATTAGATGACATGGATTTGTACAAGGAAGGGAAATTTTATGTATTAGAAACCCAGTTAGTTTCATCATAACCCCATCAATAGTACTGTGCCCCAAATAGCTCGTTAGGTGAAATGTAAAAACCTGTAAGGCTCAGGGTTAAGTGCTTCAGAAGAGCATGGTAGAACACTTGGAAAACTTACATGTACTGTTCTAGTTAGAACAAGGCTTGGATAACAAAAGAGTTATTTTGAGAAATAGAAATTGAGCTGTTGTGTCCATATATATATATATATATATATATATATATATATATATATATATATATATATATATATATATATATATATATATATATATATATATATATATATATATATATATATATATATATATATATATATATATATATATATATATATATATATATATATATATGACCCGTCTGGTCAGCTCACCGCGGCTGGCGGACATCCCACTAATGGGGTCGAAATAACAAGAAAAAAATATTAACCTTAGGTGCGTGGAACATCCGCACCCTCCAAGACGTGACGAACACCAACCTCCCGGAACGGCGTACAGCCCTCGTCTGCAAGGAGCTAGCCCGCTTCAATGTTGATGTGGCGGCTCTTAGCGAGACCAGACTACCCGAAGAGGGCAACATCAGGGAAGCTGGAACAGGCTACACCATCTTCTGGAAAGGCAAGGCCCTAGAGGAGCCTCGCATCCACGGTGTCGGCTTCGCCATCCGTTCCCAGCTAGTGCAGCAGCACAACCTCGCTCCCAAGGCCATCAGTGAGCGCCTGATGACTGTCCGCATCTCCACCACGCGGGACAGACATCTCACCCTGATCTCTGTCTACGCCCTGACTATGACCTCAACCGATGATAACAAAGCTGCCTTCTACACCCAGCTCGACCGCATCATCCAGGCATTGCCCGCCAATGACAAGCTCGTTGTGCATGGCGACTTTAATGCCCGAGTAGGCAAAGACCATCGCCTGTGGGAGGGAATCATCGGCCGCCATGGCATTGGAAATTGCAACGCCAATGGCCAACTCCTACTGGGTCTGTGTGCAGAACACCAACTTGTGGTAACCAACACCATCTTCCAGTTACCAAAGCGACAAAAGACCACATGGAGACACCCACGGTCTAAACACTGGCACACCCTGGACTACGTCCTGACCAGACCCAGAGACCGAGGAGACGTCCGCATCACCCGATCCATACCCGGAGCGGACGACTGCTGGACGGACCACAGACTCCTCATCTCCCGACTCTCCGTGACGACCCTACGACCACCCAGAAGGGCACCTGACAGCGTACCACACCAACGCTTTGATTGTAGTAAGCTCCGCAACCCACAGGTGGCACAGAACTACAAGGAGGCCTGCGAACAATACCTCGCAGACCCTGTGGGTCAGGCCACTGTCGAGCACCACTGACCACCCTCAGAAACGCCATGGCCCGTGCCGCGGAGGAAACACTAGGCTACACCACCAAGAAACGGCAGGATTGGTTTGATGAGAATGATGCTACCATCTCTCTTCTCATTGAAACCAAACGACAAGCACGCCTGACTTTGGAAAACCAACCAACAGCAGCTAACAAATGTGCTCACAAGGTAGCTGAAGCTGGTTGCCAAAGAGGTATCCGTGAAGCCCAGAACACCTGGTGGCAAAGAAAAGCTGCAGAAATACAGAGTTTCGCTGACCAACGTGACCTGCGCAGCTTCTATGCAGCAACAAAAGAAATATTCGGTCCCACATGGTCATCAGTGGGCAGCCTGAAGGACGCGGATGGGGCCACGACCATCACCGACAGCGAGGGCATCCTGGCCAGGTGGAGGTCTCACTTTGAGAACCTCCTCAATGACCAAGCAAACACCCCAGACAATCTCCTGCGAATGACCCCGCAGCATCCCGTCCGTCACTGGATGGCACTACCACCCTCCATCCATGACTTCAACAAGGCCCTGCAGCGCATGAAGCCCGGCAAAGCCCCAGGGCCAGACAACATCCCGTTGGAGCTCCTCACTCACGGTGGCCCCGGCTTGAGGAACCGTATGATGCTCCTTATACTGAAAATATGAGAGACCAAGACCCCCCCCCCCCAGTGACTTCCGCGATGCAAACATCATTACCATCTTCAAGAAGGGAGACAGGGAGAACTGTAACAACTACCGGGGAATATCACTACTAAGCATCGCGAGTAAGATTTTCGCTCGGATTCTCCTTGACCGCCTCCTTATTCTCGCAGAAGACGTCCTGCCAGAGTCCCAGTGCGGCTTTCGACCTTCCCGCGGGACCATAGACATGATCTTCTGTGCGCGACAACTACAAGAGAAGAGCCTCGAACAACAACAGCCCATAATGTTCATCTTCTGGGATTTGAAAAAGGCCTTCGACAAAGTACCTCGACCTGCCATGTGGGCTGTCCTCAAAATATATGGCTGCCCACCCGATTTTGTCAAGCTGGTGCGTGCCCTCCATGACGGAATGGTTGGGAGAGTCTGCCACCAGAACTCTCTTTCAGACCCATTCCCCATTAACGGCGGCCTGAAGCAGGGCTGTGTTCTGGCCCCGACGTGTTTCTCGCTATACACCGCAGCAATGCTCAACGAGATTCCTCCAGACACCCCTCAGTCGACCTACGTTTCCGCATGAATGGAGGCGCTTTCAACCTCGCTAGACTCCGCGCCAGAACCAAGACCACCTTGTGTGCTGTGCGAGAACTGCAGTATGCTGTGCGAGAACTGCAGTATGCTGACGACAATGCCACCCCAGGTCAGACGGCAGAGGACCTGCAGTCGTTAGCTGATGCATACAACTCTGCCTACGAACGTTTTGGGATGCAAGTCAACTCAGACAAAACCAAGACCCTCTTCCAACATCCACCAGGACTGATGCTCCCCAACTTCAATACCACAGTGAATGACCAACCATTAGAACAGGTGGACCAGTTCTCCTACCTAGGGAGCATCCTAACATCAGCTCCCACAAGCAAAATGGACGTGGAGAACAGGATCAGGGCAGCCCACTCCGCCTTTGGCCGACTCAACTGCCGCGTATTTAACAACCACGCACTGACAATGACCACCAAAATAATGGTGTTCAGGGCAGTAGTCCTCTCCACGCTCCTGTATGCATGTTAAACATGGACGCTATATAAAATCGATATTAAAATCCTAGAACGCTTCCAACAAATGAAACTGAGACAGATCTTGAAAATCCCCTGGGAGAGCCACACCACCAACATTGAAGTCTTAGAACGTGCCTCACCATCATCCACCACCGCCTCCGCTGGATAGGACACGTGCATAGGATGGATCCATCTAGGCTCCCAAAGAAAATATTCTACGGAGAACTGACCCAGGGCACCAGACCACGAGGAGCCCCGAAAATGCGCTATAAAGGTCAACTAAAGCGCACCCTGGCTCTAACTGACATCGATCCTTCCTCATGGGAAGAAACAGCCAGGGACAGGAAAACCTGGAGGAGTGCAGTACACCATGGCACCGTGGACTTCGAGGAGAAGAGGAGACAAAATGAGGAGGCTAGGAGGAGAAGAAGGAGAGAGCGATTAGAACAGCCCCGCCCACCACCTACCCTCCCTTGTGAACACTGTCTGCGACTCTTCCACCACAGACTAGGACTTAACAGCCACATCAGGCATAAGCACCCACCCCACAGATAGGAGGCTGATGGCTAACGACAGAACCCAATACTCGGACACGAGTGGGTGCCGACGACGATATATATATATATATATATATATATATATATATATATATATATATATATGTATATATATATATATGTATATATATATATATATATATATATATATATTATATATATATATATATATATATATATATATATATATATATATATATATATAATGTACTGTTTGTACATATCTGTTAACAGTCCCCCTGGTCTCCCCATCCTTCTTGTTGGTGGAGAGAGTAATCATACCCTGATGAGAGGTGTGTGCATATATGAACATTTAACCACCATTTTTGACCTGTTACGTACTCACGTACACTAGTATTTCACATAAACAACTAGAATGATAATGCAACTCTATGCATTGCAACAAGGTGTTGATTCCCCTGGTTTGTCCATTGGCACCAAATGGCTTGTGTGGCTCTAATGGTAGGGCATTAATGACAAATTCTATACATCAAATCTGACAGAAAACTACAGAACACTTGATTATAAGTTGCCATGTTGAGAAAATGGCTGTCTGTTAAAGGTGATGAATGCAGTAGTTGATGGTAGAAGTACAAGAGGAAGGCCAAATTTTTGAGTGGTTGGGTGGAGTCAAGAAAGTTCTGGGTGATAGGAGGACAGATGTGAGAGAGGCAAGAGAGCGTGTGAGAAATAGTAATGAATGGTGAGTGATTGTGATGCAGTTCCGGTAGGCCCTGCTGCTTCCTCCGGTCTCCTTGGATGACCGGGGAGGTAGCAGCAATAGGGGATTCAGCGTTATGAAGCTTCATTTGTGGTGGATAACGTAGGAAGGTGGGCTGTGGTACCCTACTGGTATCAGCTAAACTCGGTTGAGTCCCTTATCAAGCTGGAAGGAACGTAGAGAGGAAAGGTCCCACCGCCTTTTTTTTCATTAGTTTTGATGTCGGCTATCCCCCAAAATTAGGTTAAGTGCCTTGGTATATACTGTATATATATGTATGGAAAACCCCAAGGTTTTTAAATTGATTAGGCTATACTACAAAAAATTTTCAAGAAAAATATTAAATTTTTAGTGTTATCTATGAAATTACAATAGCATGTACAAAGCAGGCAAACAATGGGAACGTGGAATTGTCCAATAGAATTACACAATGTGTTAAATAATCTCATTAAAAATGTAAATTAAATATTTCAGTTGATAAAAGTGCTGCGTAAGTTAATACTGGTAGGGCCATCTAATCAAATGCATGAATATATTGATCATCATTTTTTTAGGTTTCAATCTTATAACTGACAGAAATGATCCAAAGTTACTCCGAGCAAAACTTAATTCTACTTCTATTCACTCACTAATACAGAAATCATCATTATTGTAATATTTAACCCTGGATAGGTACGGTCCTCGGACACCCCTTTAAGGGTATACTCGGACGCGAACGACCCCGACGCCAAAAAAAATTCTTGAAAAATCAGTTTTTGCAGTAACCTCCTTTTTTCTTTTGCCAAAAAAAACTTCAATGAATGCTTAAAACAACTGTAAAGATAAATACTACTCATCTGCAGAAAAACTATTTATTATAAATATTTTAAAAAATTAAGTAGAAAAAAAAAAAGACCTGACATAAAAATTCATAAAAAAAAAGTTTATACATATATACACAAATCCTTTTAGGAATTGATTCTTGAATGTTTAGGACACATCTTGATGTATTTTGGATGAAGTCAGACCCATGGAGGTGAAGATCTGAAATGAGAAAAAAAGGGTAACTTTTTTTGGCCAAAAAAAATTGTCCAAATTTCATGAATTTTTTTGGGTACCCAAATGAAATAGGAAGTGGCTAATTTTTTTAGGGAATAAACATATGTTATTCTAAAATAGAAATATGTAAAAAAATCTTCATTATTTTGTAAATTACATTTATATCAGGGGCCATATCTAAAGGTAATTTTTTGAGTACTTGGAAATTTCGTAAAAAAATACATATATTTAATATATAATATGATATTTATGCAGGTAAAAATATACCAAAATATCACAAATTTTATAGGGAACAAGAATATATATAGATAGGGCAGCTTACGCTTCGGATATGTCCACAAAATGGCCGCCAACCACACTGACTCAGACTCCCTAATCTGCCACTTGAAATGTAGGAAGGGTATGTCAATTTCAAGGTGTTATTTACTAATCTAATTATTATTGGATATGCATAAAAATTGTATGGTGGGTTGCTGGATAATTGTCGATTATTTTACGTTTATAAAATTAAAATTCTGACCCAAAAAATTTTTTTTGAAGGGAAATAAAATCGAAAAAAAAATGTAAAACAATATTTTAGCTAAAAAAATTTGATGATATTCAATCAAAAAAAAAGTAAACAAAATTTTCCGACAAATAAACATCTAGAGGAATCATTACTCTGTGATAGTTCCTTAGTACGTAGTAATTTTGAAAGAATTGAGAAAAAACGAAAAAATGGCAATCACCGGAAAATCGAACACATACCTATATATACGCCATATCTGGCTAAAAAAAAGATAGGCATGGGTAGCCAGATCATCTAAAAACACTTTCCAACACTATAAAAATATAAGTTTTGCGACACTACTTGCCAATTCCTTACGGTAACATGACTAAGCAAAAAAATGCAAAACAAATAAAAAGGGGCACTCGTGGAAAAATGGCCATTCTAATATACGGCATTTCAGAAAAAAAAATTTCAGCCACGTGCTAGGCAAACCATCAAGGCATATTTTCCGACAAATAAACATATAAATGAAATATTACTCTGTGATAGTTCCTTAGTACGTAGTAATTTTGAAAGAAATGGGAAAAAACGAAAAAATGGCAATCACAGGAAAATCGAACACATACTTATATATATGCCATATCTGGCTAAAAAAAAAATAGGCATGGGTAGCCAGATCATCTAGAAACACTTTCCAACACTATAAAAATATAAGTTTTGCGACACTACTTGCCAATTCCTTACGGTAACATGACTAAGCAAAAAAATGCAAAACAAATAATAAGGGGCACTCGCGGAAAAATGCCCAACATTCTAATATACGGGATCTCAGATAAAAAAAAAGACATGCACGTGTTAGCCCAACCATCAAGGCACACTTTCTAACACATAAACATGAAAAAAAAATCAATAATATACGGCAATTCCTTACTACGTAGTAAATTTTTACAAATATTGAAAAAAAAACAGAAATTGGCAACCGCAGTTAAATACCCAATATACCAATAACTACGTCGTATCTGACAAAAACAAAATCACGCATGGGTAGCCAGATCATCTAGACACACTTTCCAACACTAAAAAAGCAAAAGTTTTACGACACTATTTCGCAATATCTTACGGAAAAATGACTTGGCAAAAAAATGAAAAAAAATGAAAAAGGGACACTCGCGGTAAAATGCCCGACATTCTAATATACGACATCTCAGATAAAAAAAGACATGCACGTGTTAGCCCAACAATCAAGGCACACTTTCTAACACATAAACATGAAAAAAAAATGAATAATATACGGCAATTCCTTACTACGTAGTAATTTTTACAAATATTGAAAAAAAACAGAAATTGGTAACCGCAGTTAAATACCCAATATACCAATAACTACGTCGTATCTGACAAAAACAAAGTCATGCATGGGTAGCCAGATCATCTAGACACACTTTCCAACACTAAACAAGCAAAAGTTTTACGACACTATTTGGCAATATCATACGGAAAAATGACTTGGCAAAAAAATGAAAAAAAATGAAAAAGGGGCACTCGCGGTAAAATGGTCCTCGTGGTGATGAACGACATTTTAACTAAAAAAAAAAACATG